>NC_058081.1:399883945-400142168 GCF_014858855.1 Bufo gargarizans
TTCATATCATAGCAGAGAATCAGGTTCACGTCAGCCACCAAATGCCAAACAGTCCATTTTCATAAATTTAGGCACAAACACCTAGGCAGAGGAGAGAGGTACAGTAACAACAATCTGGTTCAGGTCAGAAAGAGAATCAGTCTTCATGTCTAGCAGAGAATCAGGCTTCCCGTCACCCACACTGAAAAACAGTCCATTTCATAAATATAGGCCCAGCACCCAGGCGAGAGAGAGAGGTCCCGTAACAGACAATCTGGCTTCATGTCAGCAGAGAAATCAGTCTTCATAGTCATAGCAGAGAATCAGGCTTCACGTCAGCCACCAATGCAACAGTCCATTGTCAGATATTTAGGCCCAGCACCCAGGCAGAGGAGAGAGGTCCCGTAACAGACAATCTGGCTTCATGTCAGCAGAGAATCAGTCTTCATATCATAGCAGAGAATCAGGCTTCACGTCACCCACCACTGCAACAGTCCATTGTCATAAATTTAGGCCCAGCACCCAGGCAGAGGAGAGAGGTCCCGTAACAGACAATCTGGCTTCATGTCAGCAGAGAATCAGTCTTCATGTCATAGCAGAGAATCAGGCTTCACGTCACCCACCACTGCAACAGTCCATTGTCATAAATTTAGGCCCAGCACCCAGGCAGAGGAGAGAGGTCCCGTAACAGACAATCTGGCTTCATGTCAGCAGAGAATCAGTCTTCATATCATAGCAGAGAATCAGGCTTCACGTCAGCCCACCACTGCAACAGTCCATTGTCAGATATTTAGGCCCAGCACCCAGGCAGAGGAGAGAGGTCCCGTAACAGACAATCTGGCTTCATGTCAGCAGAGAATCAGTCTTCATGTCATAGCAGAGAATCAGGCTTCACGTCACCCACCACTGCAACAGTCCATTTTCATAAATTTAGGCCCAGCACCCAGGCAGAGGAGAGAGGTCCCGTAACAGACAATCTGGCTTCATGTCAGCAGAGAATCAGTCTTCATATCATAGCAGAGAATCAGGCTTCACGTCAGCCACCAATGCAACAGTCCATTGTCATAATTTAGGCCCAGCACCCAGGCAGAGGAGAGAGGTCCCGTAACAGACAATCTGGCTTCATGTCAGCAGAGAATCAGTCTTCATATCATAGCAGAGAATCAGGCTTCACGTCACCCACCACTGTAACAGTCCATTTTCATAAATTTAGGCCCAGCACCCAGGCAGAGGAGAGAGGTCCCGTAACAGACAATCTGGCTTCATGTCAGCAGAGAATCAGTCTTCATATCATAGCAGAGAATCAGGCTTCACGTCAGCCACCAATGCAACAGTCCATTGTCATAAATTTAGGCCCAGCACCCAGGCAGAGGAGAGAGGTCCCGTAACAGACAATCTGGCTTCATGTCAGCAGAGAATCAGTCTTCATGTCATAGCAGAGAATCAGGCTTCACGTCACCCACCACTGCAACAGTCCATTTTCATAAATTTAGGCCCAGCACCCAGGCAGAGGAGAGAGGTCCCGTAACAGACAATCTGGCTTCATGTCAGCAGAGAATCAGTCTTCATGTCATAGCAGAGAATCAGGCTTCACGTCACCCACCACTGCAACAGTCCATTTTCATAAATTTAGGCCCAGCACCCAGGCAGAGGAGAGAGGTCCCGTAACAGACAATCTGGCTTCATGTCAGCAGAGAATCAGTCTTCATATCATAGCAGAGAATCAGGCTTCACGTCAGCCACCACTGCAACAGTCCATTGTCAGATATTTAGGCCCAGCACCCAGGCAGAGGAGAGAGGTCCCGTAACAGACAATCTGGCTTCATGTCAGCAGAGAATCAGTCTTCATATCATAGCAGAGAATCAGGCTTCACGTCACCCACCACTGCAACAGTCCATTTTCATAAATTTAGGCCCAGCACCCAGGCAGAGGAGAGAGGTCCCGTAACAGACAATCTGGCTTCATGTCAGCAGAGAATCAGTCTTCATATCATAGCAGAGAATCAGGCTTCACGTCAGCCACCAATGCAACAGTCCATTGTCATAATTTAGGCCCAGCACCCAGGCAGAGGAGAGAGGTCCCGTAACAGACAATCTGGCTTCATGTCAGCAGAGAATCAGTCTTCATATCATAGCAGAGAATCAGGCTTCACGTCAGCCACCACTGCAACAGTCCATTTTCATAAATTTAGGCCCAGCACCCAGGCAGAGGAGAGAGGTCCCGTAACAGACAATCTGGCTTCATGTCAGCAGAGAATCAGTCTTCATGTCATAGCAGAGAATCAGGCTTCACGTCACCCACCACTGCAACAGTCCATTTTCATAAATTTAGGCCCAGCACCCAGGCAGAGGAGAGAGGTCCCGTAACAGACAATCTGGCTTCATGTCAGCAGAGAATCAGTCTTCATGTCATAGCAGAGAATCAGGCTTCACGTCACCCACCACTGCAACAGTCCATTTTCATAATTTAGGCCCAGCACCCAGGCAGAGGAGAGAGGTCCCGTAACAGACAATCTGGCTTCATGTCAGCAGAGAATCAGTCTTCATATCATAGCAGAGAATCAGGCTTCACGTCAGCCACCACTGCAACAGTCCATTTTCATAAATTTAGGCCCAGCACCCAGGCAGAGGAGAGAGGTCCCGTAACAGACAATCTGGCTTCATGTCAGCAGAGAATCAGTCTTCATGTCATAGCAGAGAATCAGGCTTCACGTCACCCACCACTGCAACAGTCCATTTTCATAAATTTAGGCCCAGCACCCAGGCAGAGGAGAGAGGTCCCGTAACAGACAATCTGGCTTCATGTCAGCAGAGAATCAGTCTTCATGTCATAGCAGAGAATCAGGCTTCACGTCACCCACCACTGCAACAGTCCATTTTCATAAATTTAGGCCCAGCACCCAGGCAGAGGAGAGAGGTCCCGTAACAGACAATCTGGCTTCATGTCAGCAGAGAATCAGTCTTCATATCATAGCAGAGAATCAGGCTTCACGTCAGCCACCAATGCAACAGTCCATTTTCATAATATTAGGCCCAGCACCCAGGCAGAGGAGAGAGGTCCCGTAACAGACAATCTGGCTTCATGTCAGCAGAGAATCAGTCTTCATATCATAGCAGAGAATCAGGCTTCACGTCAGCCACCAATGCAACAGTCCATTGTCAGATATTTAGGCCCAGCACCCCGGCAGAGGAGAGAGGTCCCGTAACAGACAATCTGGCTTCTTGTCAGCAGAGAATCAGTCTTCATGTCATAGCGAGAATCAGGCTTCACGTCACCCACCACTGTCAACAGTCCATTTTCATAAATTTAGGCCCAGCACCCAGGCAGAGGAGAGAGGTCCCGTAACAGACAATCTGGCTTCATGTCAGCAGAGAATCAGTCTTCATGTCATAGCAGAGAATCAGGCTTCACGTCACCCACCACTGCAACAGTCCATTTTCATAAATTTAGGCCCAGCACCCAGGCAGAGGAGAGAGGTCCCGTAACAGACAATCTGGCTTCATGTCAGCAGAGAATCAGTCTTCATATCATAGCAGAGAATCAGGCTTCACGTCACCCACCACTGCAACAGTCCATTGTCAGATATTTAGGCCCAGCACCCAGGCAGAGGAGAGAGGTCCCGTAACAGACAATCTGGCTTCATGTCAGCAGAGAATCAGTCTTCATGTCATAGCAGAGAATCAGGCTTCACGTCACCCACCACTGCAACAGTCCATTTTCATAAATTTAGGCCCAGCACCCAGGCAGAGGAGAGAGGTCCCGTAACAGACAATCTGGCTTCATGTCAGCAGAGAATCAGTCTTCATGTCATAGCAGAGAATCAGGCTTCACGTCACCCACCACTGCAACAGTCCATTTTCATAAATTTAGGCCCAGCACCCAGGCAGAGGAGAGAGGTCCCGTAACAGACAATCTGGCTTCATGTCAGCAGAGAATCAGTCTTCATATCATAGCAGAGAATCAGGCTTCACGTCACCCACCAATGCAACAGTCCATTGTCAGATATTTAGGCCCAGCACCCAGGCAGAGGAGAGAGGTCCCGTAACAGACAATCTGGCTTCATGTCAGCAGAGAATCAGTCTTCATGTCATAGCAGAGAATCAGGCTTCACGTCACCCACCACTGCAACAGTCCATTTTCATAAATTTAGGCCCAGCACCCAGGCAGAGGAGAGAGGTCCCGTAACAGACAATCTGGCTTCATGTCAGCAGAGAATCAGTCTTCATATCATAGCAAAGAATCAGGCTTCACGTCAGCCACCAATGCAACAGTCCATTGTCAGATATTTGGACCCAGCACCCAGGCAGAGGAGAGAGGTCCCGTAAAAGACAATCTGGCTTCATGTCAGCAGAGAATCAGTCTTCATATCATAGCAGAGAATCAGGCTTCACGTCACCCACCACTGTAACAGTCCATTTTCATAAATTTAGGCCCAGCACCCAGGCAGAGGAGAGAAGTCCCGTAACCGACAATCTGGCTTTATGTTAGCAGAGAATCAGTCTTTATATCATAGCAGAGAATCAGGCTTCACGTCAGCCACCAATGCAACAGTCTATTGTCAGAAATTTAGGCCCAGCACCTAGGCAGAGGAGAGAGGTCCCGTAACAGACAATCTGGCTTCATGTCAGCAGAGAATCAGTCTTCATATCATAGCAAAGAATCAGGCTTCACGTCAGCCACCAATGCAACAGTCCATTGTCAGATATTTAGGCCCAGCACTCAGGCAGAGGAGAGAGGTCCCGTAAAAGACAATCCGGCTTCATGTCAGCAGAGAATCAGTCTTCATATCATAGCAGAGAATCAGGCTTCACGTCACCCACCACTGTAACAGTCCATTTTCATAAATTTAGGCCCAGCACCCAGGCAGAGGAGAGAGGTCCCGTAACAGACAATCTGGCTTCATGTTAGCAGAGAATCAGTCTTTATATCATAGCAGAGAATCAGGCTTCACGTCAGCCACCAATGCAACAGTCTATTGTCAGAAATTTAGGCCCAGCACCCATGCAGAGGAGAGAGGTCCCGTAAAAGACAATCCGGCTTCATGTCAGCAGAGAATCAGTCTTCATATCATAGCAGAGAATCAGGCTTCACGTCACCCACCACTGTAACAGTCCATTTTCATAAATTTAGGCCCAGCACCCAGGCAGAGGAGAGAGGTCCCGTAACAGACAATCTGGCTTCATGTCAGCAGAGAATCAGTCTTCATGTCATAGCAGAGAATCAGGCGTCACGTCACCCACCACTGTAACAATCCATTTTCATAAATTTAGACCTAGCACCCAGGCAGAGGAGAGAGGTCCCGTAACAGACAATCTGGCTTCATGTCAGCAGAGAATCAGTCTTCATATCATAGCAAAGAATCAGGCTTCACGTCAGCCACCAATGCAACAGTCCATTGTCAGATATTTAGGCCCAGCACCCAGGCAGAGGAGAGAGGTCCCGTAAAAGACAATCCGGCTTCATGTCAACAGAGAATCAGTCTTCATATCATAGCAGAGAATCAGGCTTCACGTCACCCACCACTGTAACAGTCCATTTTCATAAATTTAGGCCCAGCACCCAGGCAGAGGAGAGAGGTCCCGTAACAGACAATCTGGCTTCATGTCAGCAGAGAATCAGTCTTCATGTCATAGCAGAGAATCAGGCTTCACGTCACCCACCACTGTAACAATCCATTTTCATAAATTTAGACCTAGCACCCAGGCAGAGGAGAGAGGTCCCGTAACAGACAATCTGGATTCATGTCAGCAGAGAATCAGTCTTCATATCATAGCAAAGAATCAGGCTTCACGTCAGCCACCAATGCAACAGTCCATTGTCAGATATTTAGGCCCAGCACCCAGGCAGAGGAGAGAGGTCCCGTAAAAGACAATCCGGCTTCATGTCAGCAGAGAATCAGTCTTCATATCATAGCAGAGAATCAGGCTTCACGTCACCCACCACTGTAACAGTCCATTTTCATAAATTTAGGCCCAGCACCCAGGCAGAGGAGAGAGGTCCCGTAACAGACAATCTGGCTTCATGTCAGCAGAGAATCAGTCTTCATATCATAGCAGAGAATCAGGCTTCACGTCAGCCACCAATGCAACAGTCCATTTTCATAAATTTAGGCCCAGCACCCAGGCAGAGGAGAGAGGTCCCGTAACAGACAATCTGGCTTAATGTCAGCAGAGAATCAGTCTTCATGTCATAGCAGAGAATCAGGCTTCACGTCACCCACCACTTCAACAGTCCATTTTCATAAATTTAGGCCCAGCACCCAGGCAGAGGAGAGAGGTCCCGTAACAGACAATCTGGCTTCATGTCAGCAGAGAATCAGTCTTCATATCATAGCAGAGAATCAGGCTTCACGTCAGCCACCAATGCAACAGTCCATTTTCATAAATTTAGGCCCAGCACCCAGGCAGAGGAGAGAGGTCCCGTAACAGACAATCTGGCTTCATGTCAGCAGAGAATCACTCTTCATATCATAGCAGAGAATCAGGCTTCACGTCAGCCACCAATGCAACAGTCCATTGTCAGATATTTAGGCCCTGCACCTAGGCAGAGGAGAGAGGTCCCGTAACAGACAATCTGGCTTCATGTCAGCAGAGAATCAGTCTTCATATCATAGCAGAGAATCAGGCTTCACGTCAGCCACCAATGCAAGAGCCCATTTTCATAAATTTAGGCCCAGCACCAAGGCAGAGGAGAGAGGTCCCGTAACAGACAGTCTGGCTTCATGTCAGCAGAGAATCACTCTTCATATCATAGCAGAGAATCAGGCTTCACGTCAGCCACCAATGCAACAGTCCATTGTCAGATATTTAGGCCTAGCACCCAGGCAGAGGAGAGAGGTCCCGTAACAGACAATCTGGCTTCATGTCAGCAGAGAATCAGTCTTCATGTCATAGCAGAGAATCAGGCTTCACGTCACCCACCACTGTAACAGTCCATTTTCATAAATTTAGGCCCAGCACCCAGGCTGAGGAGAGAGGTCCCGTAACAGACAATCTGGCTTCATGTCAGCAAAGAATCAGTCTTCATATCATAGCAGAGAATCAGGCTTCACGTCAGCCACCAATGCAACAGTCCATTTTCATAAATTTAGGCCCAGCACCCAGGCAGAGTAGAGAGGTCCCGTAACAGACAATCTGGCTTAATGTCAGCAGAGAATCAGTCTTCATGTCATAGCAGAGAATCAGGCTTCACGTCACCCACCACTTCAACAGTCCATTTTCATAAATTTAGGCCCAGCACCCAGGCAGAGGAGAGAGGTCCCGTAACAGACAATATGGCTTCATGTCAGCAGAGAATCAGTCTTCATATCATAGCAGAGAATCAGGCTTCACGTCAGCCACCAATGCAACAGTCCATTTTCTTAAATTTAGGCCCAGCGCCCAGGCAGAGGAGAGAGGTCCCGGAACAGACAATCTGGCTTCATGTCAGCAGAGAATCAGTCTTCATATCATAGCAGAGAATCAGGCTTCACGTCACCCACCACTTCAACAGTCCATTTTCATAAATTTAGGCCCAGCACCCAGGCAGAGGAGAGAGGTCCCGTAACAGACAATATGGCTTCATGTCAGCAGAGAATCAGTCTTCATATCATAGCAGAGAATCAGGCTTCACGCCAGCCACCAATGCAACAGTCCATTGTCAGATATTTAGTCCCAGGCAGAGGAGAGAGGTCCCGTAACAGACAATCTGGCTTCATGTCAGCAGAGAATTAGTCTTCGTGTCATAGCAGAAAATCAGACTTCACGTCAGCCACCACTGCAACAGTCCATTGTCAGATATTTAGGCCCAGCACCCAGGCAGAGGATAGAGGTCCCGTAACAGAGGATCTGGCTTCATGTCAGCAGAGAATTAGTCTGCATGTCATAGCAGAAAATCAGGCTTCACGTCAGCTACCACTGCAACAGTCCATTGTCAGAATACACGTTCAGACAAAACGCTGGCCGCCGGGCAAGCCAGCACCTCCAAGGCATAAAAGTCTAGCTCTGGCCACGTGGACAATTTAGAGACCCAGAAGTTGAATGGGGCCGAACCATCAGTCAGTACATGGAGGGGTGTGCACACGTACTGTTCCACAATGTTAGTGAAATGTTGCCTCCTGCTAACACGTTGCGTATCAGGTGGTGGTGCAGTTAGCTGTGGCGTGTTGACAAAACTTTTCCACATCTCTGCCATGCTAACCCTGCCCTCAGAGGAGCTGGCCGTGACACAGCTGCCTTGGCGACCTCTTGCTTCTCCTCTGCCTTGGCCTTGGGCTTCCACTTGTTCCCCTGTGACATTTGGGAATGCTCTAAGTAGCGCGTCTACCAACGTGCGCTTGTACTCGCGCATCTTCCTATCATGCTCCAGTGCAGGAAGTAAGGTGGGCACATTGTCTTTGTAGCGTGGATCCAGCAGGGTGGCAACCCAGTAGTCCGCACACGTTAAAATGTGGGCAACTCTGCTGTCATTGCGCAGGCACTGCAGCATGTAGTCGCTCATGTGTGCCAGGTTGCCCAGGGGTAAGGACAAGCTGTCCTCTGTTGGAGGCGTATCGTCATCGTCCTGCCTTTCCCCCCAGCCACGCACCAGTGATGGGTCCGAGCTGCGTTGGGTGCCACCCTGCTGTGACCATGCTTCATCCTCATCCTCCTCCACCTCCTCCTCATCCTCGTCCTCCTTGTCCTCCAGTAGTGGGCCCTGGCTGGCCACATTTGTACCTGGCCTCTGCTGTTGCAAAAAACCTCCCTCTGAGTCACTTCGAAGAGACTGGCCTGAAAGTGCTAAAAATGACCCCTCTTCCTCCTCCTCCTCCTCCTGGGCCACCTCCTCTTCCATCATCGCCCTAAGTGTTTTCTCAAGGAGACATAGAAGTGGTATTGTAACGCTGATAACGCCGTCATCGCCACTGGCCATGTTGGTGGAGTACTCGAAACAGCGCAACAGGGCACACAGGTCTCGCATGGAGGCCCAGTCATTGGTGGTGAAGTGGTGCTGTTCCGCAGTGCGACTGACCAGTGCGTGCTGCAGCTGAAACTCCACTATGGCCTGCTGCTGCTTGAACAGTCTGTCCAGCATGTGCAAGGTGGAGTTCCACCTGGTGGGCACGTCGCATATGAGGCGGTGAGCGGGAAGGCCGAAGTTACGCTGTAGCGCAGACAGGCGAGCAGCGGCAGGATGTGAACGCCGGAAGCGCGAACAGACAGCCCACAATTTATGCAGCAGCTCTGACATGTCGGGGTAGTTGTGAATGAACTTCTGCACCACCAAATTCAGCACATGCGCCAGGCAAGGGATGTCACATCGGCTAGTCCCAGAGCTGCAACGAGATTTCGCACATTATCGCACACCACCAGGCCGGGCTTGAGGCTCACCGGCAGCAACCACTCGTCGGTCTGTTGTTCTATACCCCGCCACAACTCCTGTGCGGTGTGGGGCCTGTCCCCCAAACATATGAGTTTCAGAATGGCCTGCTGACGTTTACCCCGGGCTGTGCTGAAGTTGGTGGTGAAGGTGTGTGGCTGACTGGATGAGCAGGTGGAAGAAGAGGAGGAGGAAGCCGAGAAGGAGGAGGTGGCAACAGGAGGCAAAGAATGTTGCCCTGCGATCCTTGGCGGCGGAAGGACGTGCGCCAAACAGCTCTCCGCCTGGGGCCCAGCTGCCACTACATTTACCCAGTGTGCAGTTAGGGAGATATAGCGTCCCTGGCCGTGCTTACTGGTCCACGTATCTGTGGTTAGGTGGACCTTGCTACAGATGGCGTTGCGCAGTGCACACTTGATTTTATCGGATACTTGGTTGTGCAGGGAAGGCACGGCTCTCTTGGAGAAGTAGTGGCGGCTGGGAACAACATACTGAGGGACAGCAAGCGACATGAGCTGTTTGAAGCTGTCTGTGTCCACCAGCCTAAATGACAGCATTTCATAGGCCAGTAGTTTAGAAATGCTGGCATTCATGGCCAGGGATCGAGGGTGGCTAGGTGGGAATTTACGCTTTCTCTCAAATGTTTGTGAGACGGAGAGCTGAACGCTGCCGTGTGACATGGTTGAGATGCTTGGTGACGGAGGTGGTGGTGGTATTGGTGGTACATCCCCTGTTTGCTGGGCGGCAGGTGCCAACGTTCCTCCAGAGGCGGAGGAAGAGGCCGAGGCGGCAGCCGCAGAAGAGGCCGAGGCGGCAGCAGCAGAAGAGGCCGAGGCGGCAGCAGCAGAAGAGGTAGCAGGGGGAGCCTGATTGACTTCCTTGGTTTTAAGGTGTTTACCCTACTGCAGTTCATGCTTTGCATGCAGGTGCCTGGTCATGCAGGTTGTGCTAAGGTTCAGAACGTTAATGCCTCGCTTCAGGCTCTGATGGCACAGCGTGCAAACCACTCGGGTCTTGTCGTCAGCACATTGTTTGAAGAAGTGCCATGCCAGGGAACTCCTTGAAGCTGCCTTTGGGGTGCTCGGTCCCAGATGGCGGCGGTCAGTAGCAGGCAGAGTCTCTCACCACTGCCTCTTCCTCCGAACTGTGAAAGTCAGTGGCACGACCTTCATTCCATGTGGGGTCTAGGATCTCATCGTCCCCTGCATCATCTTCCACCCAGTCTTGATCCCTGATCTCCTGTTCAGTCTGCACAGTGCAGAAAGACGCAGCAGTTGGCACCTGTGTTTTGTCATAATCAGAGACTTACTGAGGTGGTATTCCCATGTCCTCATCATCAGGAAACATAAGTGGTTGTGCGTCAGTGCATTCTATGTCTTCCACCGCTGGGGAAGGGCTAGGTGGATGCCCTTGGGAAACCCTGCCAGCAGAGTCTTTAAACAGCATAAGAGACTGCTGCATAACTTGAGGCTCAGACAGTTTCCCTGATATGCATGGGGGTGATGTGACAGACTGATGGGGTTGGTTTTCAGGCGCAATCTGTGCGCTTTCTGCAGAAGACTGGGTGGGAGATAATGTGAACGTGCTGCATCCATTGTCGGCCACCCAATTAACTAATGCCTGTACCTGCTCAGGCCTTACCATCCTTAGAACGGCATTGGGCCCCACCATATATCGCTGTAAATTCTGGCGGCTACTGGGACCTGAGGTAGTTGGTACACTAGGACGTGTGGATGTGGCAGAACGGCCACGTCCTCTCCCAGCACCAGAGGGTCCACTAACACCACCACGACCATGTCCACGTCCGCGTCCCTTACTAGATGTTTTCCTCATTGTTATCGTTCACCACACCAACAAAAATATTATTTGGCCCAATGTATTGTATTCAAATTCAGCTGAATATAAATTTGAGGCCTAGTATTTAGGCGCTGGGTGACAGGTATAGGTTTACTGACAGAATTAGACTGGGATATGCACAGTAGCGTGTGTGTGAAGTTATTCAGAATGACCCTATGTGCACCTTGAATATTATATACCCTTTTAGGGATAGATTTAAAATAGCTCTGATACAGCAGAAACCACTAAATTATGAAATTGCTAAATTGGGAATTGTATTTCAACCCAGAACAAAAACTGTGCTTGGACAGACACTAAATAACTTGCCCAGCCACAACAGTACAGCAGTAACGACAGATTTAGCAGGATATAAATTTGAGGCCTAGTATTTAGGCGCTGGGTGACAGGTATACGTTTACTGACAGAATTAGACTTGGAAATGCACTGTAGCGGGTGTGTGAAGTTATTCAGAATGACCCTATGTGCACCTTGATTCTGATTTACCCTTTTAGGGATGTATTTAAAGTAGGCCTGATACAGCAGAAACCACTAAATTAGGAAATTGCTAAATTGGGTATTGTATTTCAACTCAGAACAAAAACTGTGCTTTGACGGACACTAAATAACTTGCCCAGCCACAACAGTAAAGCAGTAACGACAGATTTAGCAGGATATAAATTTGATGCCTAGTATTTAGGTGCTGGGTGACAGGTATAGGTTTACTGACAGAATTAGACTGGGATATGCAAAGTAGCGTGTGTGTGAAGTTATTCAGAATGACCCTATGTGCACCTTGAATCTGATATACCCTTTTAGGGATAGATTTCAAATAGCTCTGATACAGCAGAAACCAATAAATTCGGAAATTGCTAAATTGGGAATTGTATTTTAACCCAGAACAAAAACTGTGCTTTGACAGACACTGAATAACTTGCCCAGCCACAACAGTACAGCAGTAACGACAGATTTAGCAGGATATAAATTTGAGGCCTAGTATTTAGGCGCTGGGTGACAGGTATTGGTTTACTGACAGAATTAGACTGGGATATGCACAGTAGCTTGTGTGTGAAGTTATTCAGAATGACCCTATCAGCACCTTGATTCTGATATACTCTTTTAGGGATGTATTTAAAGTAGGCCTGATACAGCAGAAACCACTAAATTAGGAAATTGCTAAATTGGGAATTGTATTTCAACCCAGAACAAAAAATGTGCTTTGACGGACACTAAATAACTTGCCCAGCCACAACAGTACAGCAGTAACAACAGATTTAGCAGGATATAAATTTGAGGCCTAGTATTTAGGCGCTGGGTGACAGGTATAGGTTTACTGACAGAATTAGACTGGGATATGCACAGTAGCGTGTGTGTGAAGTTATTCAGAATGACCCTATGTGCACCTTGAATATTATATACCCTTTTAGGGATATATTTCAAATAGCTCTGATACAGCAGAAACCACTAAATTAGGAAATTGCTAAATTGTGAATTGTATTTTAACCCAGAACAAAAACTGTGCTTTGACAGACACTAAATAACTTGACCAGCCACACCAGTAACAACAGATTTAGCTGGATATAAACTTGAGGCCTAGTATTTAGGCGCTGGGTGACAGGTATACGTTTACTGACAGAATTAGACTTTGGATATGGCCAAAAAATAACCACACTATTGATGGTTAAATGCAGTTGGTGTGACAGCTTGACCAACCACACTACTGAGGGTTAAATGCACTTGGTGACAGGCGCAGCTTGCCCCTGATGTAGTATATGGCCAAAAAATAAACAGACTATTGCTGGTTAAATGCACTTGGTGTGACAGCTTGACCAACCACACTACTGAGGGTTAAATGCACTTGGTGACAGGCGCAGCTTGCCCCTGATGTAGTATATGGCCAAAAAATAAACAGACTATTGCTGGTTAAATGCACTTGGTGTAACAGCTTGACCAACCACACTACTGAGGGTTAAATGCATTTGGTGACAGGCGCAGCTTGCCCCTGATGTAGTCTATGACCAAAAAATAAACAGACTATTGCTGGTTAAATGCACTTGGTGACAGGCTCAGCTTGCCCCTGATGTAGTATATAGCCAAAAAATAAACAGACTATTGTTGGTTAAATGCACTTGGTGTGACAGCTTCACACTGATGTAGGAATTAGCCAAAAAACAACCACACCATTAAGGGTTAAATGCACTTGGTCGCAGCTTGTGCTGGCGCACCACAAGACACAAAATTGCCGCCGATCACCCCAGAAAAAAGTGACTGACAAACGGTCTGGGCAGCCTAAAAACAGTGAGCAATTGAGTATCAGCAGCTCAATGATCCACAGCTGCAGATCGATCAATTAATCAAGTCCTTTGGAGGAGTTAATCTGCCTAATCTCGCCCTACTGTCGCAACCTCTCCCTATGCTGATCAGAGCAGAGTGACGGGCAGCGCTATGTGACTCCAGCTTTAATAGAGGCTGGGTCACATGGTGCTCTGGCTCTGGTGCTCTGGCTCGGGTTCGCTCGTCCCAAGTGATGTGAGATCATGTGCCTTCGCAAAGCAGTTGTACCTGCTTCCAACTCGTCTCCTCCTCTCTGTCTCCCCATCTGAACTTTCCCCCTGTTGTTCTTCTCTTCGAGCGGGCATCCACGTGACATTCACAGACACATCGTCATCATCAACAGCTTCACTTGTATCTGACAAATTAGCAAAGGAAGCAGCAGCAGGTACAACATCATCATCATCACACCGTACGTCCGTGTGTGTAATGCTGCCTGACTGAGACATATCCCTGTTATCTACATCCTCTGGCAATAATGGTTGTGCATCACTCATTTCTTCCAACTGATGTGTAAATAACTCCTCTGACAGATCAAGTGAAGCAGCTGTGGTGCTAGTGTTGGTGGTGGTGGCAGGCGGGCGAGTGGTAACTTGAGAGGTGCCGAAGCTGAGCTGGAGGAGGATGGTGCGTCAAGGTTCCGAGCGGAAGCTGTAGAAGATTGGGTGTCCTGTGTTTGCCAGTCAACTATGTCCTCAGAACTTTTCGAGTTCAGGATACGTGTCCTCCGAACACTGGGCATTATTCTAGGGCCAAAGGAAATCACAGCACCATGACCACGATGGCCCCTGCGGGGTGGCCTGCCTCTGCCTGTCACTTATTTTTCCGATTAGTTGTACTATGCGTGCAAGCTCCTGTGACACCAGATATGCGTGGTGGCACTGGGCACTGGCAGTAGTGGGCACAGTACACGCTGTAGGCCTGACACACACGCTTGCAGGCAACTGTAATTATATTACAGTGAAATTTATTTTATTTTTTATTAAATGCAAGCTACTGTCACACCAGATATGAGTGGTGGCACTGGGCACTGGCAGTAGTGGGCACAGTATACGCTGTGGGCCTGACATACACGCTGGCAGGCAACTGCAATAAGATTTCAGAGAAACAAACAAACAAAAAAAAGCAGATTGATGTACTAGCCCTAAAAATGGCTTTTTGGGGTGCTGTCAGGACGCTGTCCTTACAGCAGATCAGTTGAGTCTTTCAGGACTGGAGTGAACACTGAATACACTGGCCTAGCTATCGATTTCCCTATTAAATCAGCAGCAGCTGCACTGTCCCTGCTCTCACTAACACTGCAGTTTCCGAATGAATCTAAGATGGATGCTGTCCTTGCTTTTGCTAGGAGGTGGGAGGGTCTGGGAGGGAGGGTATGCTGCTGATTGGCTGGAATGTGTCTGCTGACTGTGAGGTACAGGGTCAAAGTTTACTCAATGATGACAAATAGGGGGTGGACCCGGAATAGTTTGGGACATCTCTAGCTGTAATACCCCTACTCAACCTGAAAAGGAGGTTAAAAAGGGGAAAGGTGCAAAACAGCAGGCGCAACTTGGAAGGGCACTTCAAGCAGGCAGGAAGTCTTGGAAAACAGCATGGCAGAAGAGCAATGGAATTCTCAGTGGCCTTACAAAAACTGGCAGCAGCTCAATATGCCAAAAACATAGGACTCCTGTCCTGAAACAACTAGATTGACTGTGAGGGTCCCTCAGCAATTATGGCCTAGTAGACCTACTCACAGGTAGGTGTCAAATTTGTCCTGATCATCAGAGGTGGTGCAGCCTGGTTCTGCTCTGAGTCTTGGCCTGGGACATGGATTGACACTTGGCTGGGCCCACAAAACAGTATTGTCTGGAAGATGAAATGCAAATGGACCTGTCCATTGTACAGGCTTTGCAAGTCTGGAGATTATTGGTACAGGAGGCTCCACAGGACCTGACTTCTTACATAACAAAGTTTTTCTGCTGGCACAGTGACAGTGGCCGCCGAACTGGTGGTGACGGGATCCTCCGCTGCAGGCCTGGGGACAACAGAGTTCATGGACAAATCGCCATTATCATGTTGGATTTGTGCTACTCTGTATGCAGCAATTTGGCGCAGGCCATCAAGGTGAAATTCTAACCTGGCGATCTGTTCTTCCAGAGTCTCTTGTGATGCTCCACAGCAGGGATCCGGTGCATTTGCGGGAGAGACAGGGGATGATTCCTGGCTCTTTCCTCGCCGCAGGACGTCAAGGGCTTCATGGAACTTGTGCATGTTTGCCAATTCCGCTTGCGTCTTTTCCCTGCGAGGTAATTCAGGTGAAGGGTAGGGACTCACCCGTTTTTCCAGCACCGTAGGCTGCCAGAAGATGTTAGGGCCTGTGAATGAACCCCTCTCTTGGTAGGTATTGTGAGCTCGCTCGGACGGAATCTCTGGCTCGCGTTTTGGACCAGTCCTCCGGATCCAGCTTGGGACGGGTCACTGCAGTCGCATAAGGACCCCTCAGGCCCTCAGCAGGGGTAAACTCGACCTCCTCTCCTTCTCGGAGGTTGTACAAATATTCTGGCAAATAACTGCACTTCACGGACCTCCGGTTTACATAAAGGTCTCGGCCAGTAGAAAAGTCCTTTATAAAACCGAAACCTTGGCCTTTATCAAATGCTACAACCACTCCCATCCTTCTCTCCAGACGGAGCTGGGTATTTGTATGGTGCTCGAGCACAGTCTTTGCGAGCTCCTCAAAATACATTTTCTTGGCTGTAGTTTTTCGGATCACAGAGGCACATATCTCGACCATCAGCAGGGGCCATTGTGCAGAAGGCCTAATAAATCCTTTGCGCGAGCCGGGGTGCGGCTCAGGCTGCGACCATGGTAGGAAGCGAGGTGGCCTCTCCGGTCCCGGATTATAGGGAGGTGGCTCACCTCTCTCTCCAACTATCTCGTGCTCCGGGGTTTTGTCTGCAGGTAACGCCATTCCGGCAGGAGAACCTCCACTCTGCGACAAGTCCGGTCTCTCTATGGCACACCGCAGGGAAGCACGCAGGACTTCACACAGGGCCTCCCACTGCTCCAGGAGGCCGCCCCTTAGGTACTCCAACATGGGGAGGCGGAGTCCATATTGACATACATGCAAATTAAATGAAGTGGCGGTGGCACAAAAGTACAATCCTCTCCACTCTCTCTCAGTGAAAAGTGCCAAATTTTTCCTGCCAACAAAATGTAGTGATGGCGCAGCAATAATTCCCGACAGCTTAGGCGGCCATCTTGAAGCATAATGCTGTCAATTCACTGACAGCAAGCGGTGGCTCGGAAACCAGCAAACAGTCCACAATGCACACTTTCACACCGCAATTTTCCACAGTTCTTTGGCCCCAAAATTTTCTGATAAACAGATAGGGCATCAATCACTTAGTAGGCAATTATGGCACACAGTTCAGATTCCACTATGGCGCAGAAATATTTGCATCCTGTTTGCGACGCCAAAATATGCAGTATGCCAGTCCTTCAGGGTGAGCGAATGTGAGGTCACAGGGCTCAGTTAACAGACCGAGGGTTACTCTTAGTACTCACAGTTTGTAGTATACCCTGGGCAGGCGTACAGTCAGTGATGAAGAGGCTGGCACGTAAATCCTCTGGGGCACTCTCTTGATATAGGGACCAGGCCGGGTGATAGGTGAGGTGCCCTGGGTGTTGAAGGTTTAGCGTGCCTGTGGCAAGATCCCTTACAGTTTGTGACGCCAGTGCCGGTAACGGTGGCACACCGATTGTTAGGAGGAATAACGGAGGTACACACGATTGTAGTGAACTAGAATTCTTCTTTACTGAACAGTTCAAGCTATGTACAAACTCCAAACAGTTCCATATGAAGAATATTTAGTAGCAGGCAGGCTTTACCTAGGTGGCAGGTAGAGTCCAAGCAAGATAACTCAGGGGGAATTAAACTCACAGATCAGGCTGTACTTTCCGCAGAATCCTGTCTGGCTTTCTCCAAGGCCCGTATGCCTAATAGCTGGCTTTATCCTTGGGTAGGGAAACCTCCTCTGATATCAATTCTCTTGCTGACAATAAACTTCTGCCCCTCAGCTTTCCACTTGGCTGGATAGGATTAGCACTGCTCTGTACTCTGCAGGGTGCAGGATAACTCAGGAGGATCTTCTTCTCCTAGACTCAAGTGGAGAACCTGGACTATCTAGCTGCATGTTCTTAGCTGACACTCAGCTACTCCATGGCCTCTAACACACACCCTCCCTCCTGGACTGGGCCTGTCTATATATACTAGGGGGTTCCCTAGCTCCCTCTACAGCTTAGGAGGAGAAACTACACCCCTAGCAGGCCTGGTACGCAGGAAATAACATGAAAATATGCATTACAATGCATTACAAAATACCATGACCATGCTCCACAGGTGGCGGGGAACAACATGACCCAATTGACCCTTAAGTAATGCTCACCTTTACGTAGTGGGACACTACACTGTCGTTGCCCGTAACAGCTGCTTCAGATGTCCACCATGGCGTGTACCTTGTCACACAGTGACAATCGCAAGAAAAAGTCCACGTTGTCCATCACATGAGAGTCCAAGACAGGGATGGCTTTTTGGGAGAAATAATGCCAGCTAGGTATCTTCCAGTGAAGTTGAGTGTACACCATCAGCTCCCTAAAGACAGCAGACTCTACTAAGTACTCTAGCAGTGACTGCAGCACCAGCAACTTGGCCAGGTGGGAGGAGGACTAAGAATGGAAGAGGCAAAAAGTGATGACAACAATGTGAAGGACAATGTACTGCCCGTGGATACAAACCAGGTGCCACAGTGTCAGCAAAATCACTAGATCCTGAAGCACATATGGCCCTGGTGCAACTGTTGACTGTTATCCCCCTCCTGACACTCGGACTCCATGCAAATTTGCTTTACTGAGTGCTTTATAAGCTACTTCCCTTTCGTTGCTCCTGCTATAGACAGAGAGCAATTTACCCTTACTGCAATATCTTCTCGCAACCAAAGAAAACATGGCAAGCATAGCTCAGACTGCATTGGCTATGACTGTGCCTAGACTTACACTTCCCTGTCTAGACTAGACTCAAACTAACTAGCACTGCTGCGCCTTCCTTCTGGTAGGAAACAGGACTGGCCCACTTTTGCCCAAAGGGAGGAGACTGGAATGGTGAGTTCCATTCTATCTAAGTATCTGTCTCTCTTTCTCTCTCTCTGGCATATATGCTGACACCTGCTGGTGAACCAGACATGTTACATGTAAAAACAGTTGCATAACAATAATATAGATGCACAATGGTGAAGGACCTGGAAATAAATACATAGATGACATTCATGTTAACCATTAGAGACAGTTGCAGGGTGAAGGAATGGTAAAAGCACTCTGGGCTATTACACTGGCAGTTCTCTTAGAGTTTCTTTGCCTCTGATCTTTATTGCTGCCGCTGTCACCACCTTACTCCTCTGATGTTACCGTCTCTAATATGGCTCCCAGCTACTATCCAATACAAAATCATCATCAGAGCCCTCACCCTCTCTGACACTTTTACCAGACTGAGATATACATGTAATGGTGGGCTCCTTGGCCCCTACAGGGAGTGCAGAATTATTAGGCAAGTTGTATTTTTGAGGATTAATTTTATTATTGAACAACAACCATGTTCTCAATAAACCCCAAAAACTCATTAATATCAAAGCTGAATATTTTTGGAAGTAGTTTTTAGTTTGTTTTTAGTTTTAGCTATTTTAGGGGGATATCTGTGTGTGCAGGTGACTATTACTGTGCATAATTATTAGGCAACTTAACAAAAAACAAATATATACCCATTTCAATTATTTATTTTTACCAGTGCAACCAATATAACATCTCAACATTCACAAATATACATTTCTGACATTCAAAAACAAAACAAAAACAAATCAGTGACCAATATAGCCACCTTTCTTTGCAAGGACACTCAAAAGCCTGCCATCCATGGATTCTGTCAGTGTTTTGATCTGTTCACCATCAACATTGCGTGCAGCAGCAACCACAGCCTCCCAGACACTGTTCAGAGAGGTGTACTGTTTTCCCTCCTTGTAAATCTCACATTTGATGATGGACCACAGGTTCTCAATGGGGTTCAGATCAGGTGAACAAGGAGGCCATGTCATTAGATTTTCTTCTTTTATATCCTTTCTTGCCAGCCACGCTGTGGAGTACTTGGACGCGTGTGATGGAGCATTGTCCTGCATGAAAATGTCTGCATCATGTTTTTCTTGAAGGATGCAGACTTCTTCCTGTACCACTGCTTGAAGAAGGTGTCTTCCAGAAACTGGCAGTAGGACTGGGAGTTGAGCTTGACTCCATCCTCAACCCGAAAAGGCCCCACAAGCTCATCTTTGATGATACCAGCCCAAACCAGTACTCCACCTCCACCTTGCTGGCGTCTGAGTTGGACTGGAGCTCTCTGCCCTTTACCAATCCAGCCACAGGCCCATCCATCTGGCCCATCAAGACTCACTCTCATTTCATCAGTCCATAAAACCTTAGAAAAATCAGTCTTGAGATATTTATTGGCCCAGTCTTGACGTTTCAGCTTGTGTGTCTTGTTCAGTGGTGGTCGTCTTTCAGCCTTTCTTACCTTGGCCATGTCTCTGAGTATTGCACACCTTGTGCTTTTGGGCACTCCAGTGATGTTGCAGCTCTGAAATATGGCCAAACTGGTGGCAAGTGGCATCTTGGCAGCTGCACGCTTGACTTTTCTCAGTTCATGGGCAGTTATTTTGTGCCTTGGTTATTCCACACGCTTCTTGCGACCCTGTTGACTATTTTGAATAAAAAGCTTGATTGTTCGATGATCACGCTTCAGAAGCTTTGCAATTTTAAGAGTGCTGCATCCCTCTGCAAGATATCTCACTATTTTTGCCTTTTCTGAGCCTGTCAAGTCCTTCTTTTGACCCATTTTGCCAAAGGAAAGGAAGTTGCCTAATAATTATGCACACCTGATATAGGGTGTTGATGTCATTAGACCACACCCCTTCTCATTACAGAGATGCACATCACCTAATATTCTTAATTGGTAGTAGGCTTTCGAGCCTATACAGCTTGGAGTAAGACAACATGCATAAAGAGGATGATGTGGTCAAAATACTCATTTGCCTAATAATTCTGCACTCCCTGTATACCCATTTCATGCTCTTTATTTGCCCTGATTGCCACTGTCGCTGTCCTCATCATCAATACCATGGCTACAAGTACTACTATTACCACCACAGCTATACATGGGGTCCACGGCATTCTCCTGAACCTCCTCCTCAGGGCAGTCCAAATCCCGACTGCTTTCACACAACAGGGAGACTCTCTTAATTATCTGCCATATGATATGGTGGGGTTTTGTTGCCATTTCTTAGTAAAAATAAAGGAGCCCACTAGGAAGTAGAGGACTCCACTGAAAGCCTTCTCTGCGGCTGCAATGAGAAGCAGAAGAAAGAATGCTTTGACCTCTGGCTCCAAGGCACGGTGTTAGACTCAGATGTCACTTCCACCTCATCCTCCTGTGACCAAGCAGAGGAGTGAGCAATCCAATCCACAATCTCATCCTCTTTCTCCTCAATGATAATGTTATGTCTTTCTGAAGCCAGGGAGAACTGCAACCTCCCACTACTATTAGTACTACTACTACTTCTGGCTGGATTGCTGGTGCTGCTATTACCCTCTTTCTGTCTCTGGGAGGATGAGGCCTGGCCCTGGGTTTTTTGTTTGGAACCCTTCCATATTCTTGAAATTTTTGGGCCTAATATACACATTCATACAAAGTATTAATGCTTTGCAAGTCTGTTTTTTGAAACTTGAAGACAGAGAGGTGTAATAAAAATCTATTTTCATTTCCAAAAACACACTGAAGACACTGCTACTCACAACTTACTTTGAAGTATTGTTGTGGAAATTTAATTATATGGAATTTTGCGGATATTTTATTTTAGGATGTGTGTTTTATAGATTGTCATCTGTCTCCCTGTGTCGGATTTAACCGAGGAACGTTCTAGCAGAGGGTACTTGGGTTGAATTGGGACCAGCGGTAAAACCGTCAGTATGAAAACCTTCTCATGGGCTTGTAAACGTGTTCTCAGTGTGTAAGGGGGTGTTTGCCAGTTTGTGAGCACTAAGTGCAATGCACTCGGCTTCTTGCCTTCAAATGTTTATACACTATTAAGTGAGCATGTTTTTTGTTGATCAGTGACAGTATTAATCCAGATTAGGATGATACAATTGAGCGTTTTCAGCACTTTAAAATGAGACATAGTCATTATTCTAAAACCAGCCAAGCCATTTATTTAAAAATTTGCCAACCTTTTGGTGTTTTCTCATGAAACAGTGTCAAGAGTATTATGTGAATAGTGTGATCAAGAAAACAACATCCAGCAAAAGGGGATCTTGTGAACGTAAACAACTTGTCAACAAAAGAGATCAGAGTAGGGTGTCAAAAGTTAGGCCTCTTTCACACGGGCGTCATGTTTTGGCTCAGGATGCGTAGCGGGTGCATTGCGGCAAACCCGCGTGAGTAGGTACGCAATTTCAGTCAGTTTTGACTGCAATTGCGTACCATTGCTCAGTTTTTATCCCACGGCTGCAATGCGTTTTGCACGCGAGTGATAAAAAACTGAATGTGGTACCCATACCCAAACTTCTTCAATGAAGTTCAGGTTTGGGTTCAAGGTTGTGTAGATGCAATTATTTTCCATTATAACATAGTTATAAGGGAAAATAATAGCATTCTTAACCGCCTCAGGACCGCCGCACGCAGGATTGTGTCCTGGCGGCGGCCCTGTTATTCCTCTTGGACGCGCCGGCGCGTCATCTCGCACATTCACAGGATCCGGAGGTAAGCGAGTGCATCTACAGCCTGCCAGCGGCGATCATTCGCTGGCAGGCTGTAGGTGCGATTTTTTATTAACCCTTGAAAGGTATATCAGACGCTGTTTTGTTAACCTGCTACCTGGTCCTCTGGTGGTCCCTTTTGCTTGGATCGACCACCAGAGGACACAGGCATCTCTGTAATAAGTAGCACCAAGAACCACACTACACTACACCACTTATTAACGAGTTCATAGAAGATTTCGTTTTTTTTGGCACAAGTAAGCAGAATTTTTTATTTTTTTATTTTCTTACAAAGTCTCATATTCCACTAACTTGTGACAAAAAAATAAAATCTCACATGAACTCACCCATACCCCTCACGGGATCCAAATGCGTAAACATTTTTAGACATTTATATTCCAGACTTCTTCTCACGCTTTAGGGCCCCTAAAATGCCAGGGCAGCATAAATACCCCATAAGTGACCCCATTTTGGAAAGAAGACACCCCAAGGTATTCTGTGAGGGGCATGGCAAGTTCCTAGAATATTTTTTAGCGGAAAATGTTTTTTTTTTTGTTTTTTTTTTCTCCTACAAAATCATTTTCTGCTAACTTGTGCCAAAAAAGATATATTCTAGGAACTTGTGAGAAGCATGAGAAGAAGTCTGGACTCCAAATGCTTAAAAATGCCCTCCTAAAAGGTAGTCATTGGAATTTGGGCCCCTTTGCGCACCTAGGCTGCAAAAAAGTGTCACACATGTGGTATCGTCGTACTCAGGAGAAGTAGCGCAATGTGTTTTGGGGTGTCTTTTTACATATACCAATGCTGGGTGAGAGAAATATCTCTCTAAAAGACAACTTTTACCATTTTTTTAATACAAAGTTGTAATTTGACAGAGATAGTTCTCTCACCCAGCATGGGTATATGTAAAAATACACCCCAAAACACATTGCCCTACTTCTCCTGAGTACGGCAATACCACATGTGTGACACTTTTTTGCAGCCAAGATGCGTAAAGGGGCCCAAATTCCAATGAGTACTTTTAGGATTTCACAGGGCATTTTTATGCATTTGGATTCCAAACTACTTCTCACGCTTTAGGGCCCCTAAAATGCCAGGGCAGTATAAATACCCCACATGTGACCCCATTTTGGAAAGAAGACACCCCAAGGTATTCTGTGAGGGGTATGGTTAGTTCATGTAAAATTTTATTTTTTGTCACAAGTTAGTGGAATATGAGACTTTATTTATTTATTTTTTTCTGGGCATTGTAGAACCTCAGAAACATGACAGGTGCTCAGAAAGTCAAAGCTGCTTCAAAATACGTAAATTCACATTTTTGAACCATAGTTTGTAAACACTATAACTTTTGCGCAAACCAATAAATATACAATTATTGCATTTTTTTTATCAAAGACATGTAGAACAATAAATTTAGAGAAAAAATTATATAGAAATGTAGTTTTATTTGAAAAAAGTGAAAAGATAAAAATGTTATTTTTTTGCAAAAATTTCGGTCAATTTTGATTAATAACAAAAAAAGTAAAAATGTCAGCAGCAATGAAATACCACCAAATGAAAGCTCTATTAGTGAGAAGAAAAGGAGGTAAAATTAATTTGGGTGGTAAGTGGTATGACCGAGCAATAAACCGTGAAATTAGTGTAGTGCAGAATTGTAAAAAGTGGTCTAGTCATTAAGGCGGTTTAAGCTATGGGGCTGAGGTGGTAAATACAGAATGTTATAAGGAAAAATAATAATGATCGGGTCCCCATCCCGATCGTCTCCTAGCAACCGTGCATGAAAATCGCACCGCATCCACACTTGCTTGCAGATGCTTGCGATTTTCACGCAGCCCCATTCACTTCCATGGGGCCTGCATTGCGTGAAAAACGCACAAAATAGAGCATGCTGCTATTTTCACCCAACGCACAAGAAAATCACCGCTCATGTGCACAGCCCCATAGAAATGAATGGGTCCGGATTCAGTGCGGGAATCTTGCCCGTGTGAAAGAGGCCTTATTCTGATGAACAGGCAGTCCACAGTCAAGCAAATAGCAGGCCTGGAGAAAACCAGGTTGCGGTAAGTACAGGCAGCGCTTTAAAGTGCATTACTCACTGCTCCCTGCAAATCCTGCATACTAGTAAGCACTTACATAATTACAAAGTTCACTAATATTTCCTTCAGGAGACCACTGCCATTCCCACCCCCCACCACTACCACCACCACTTTTAGGATTATAAAGTGCATCTCATAAAGTGAAAAATATGGTAGCTTTCCTACAATAAAAAAAAAGAGCCTGTGCACGAAAAACTGAGTTCTGCCACACACAATGGGTGCAGGACAAATGCATGCAGATATTGTGTGTGTGCATGGAAAAACCTGAGCTAGTGCTACCTGAAATTGACTGTGATTCCTTCTTTCCCTCAACTAGAAAAAACTTTGCTCGTTCGCAGTTCGCCAAACATGCGAACATATGGCGATGTCCGCCGGTGACATATTCTTTTGCATTGCAAACTTTGACCCATGACACATCCATCAGGTGGGTCAGGACAGCCAATTGAGAATTTCGGCACATGAGCACACACCCTACCCTATCAATAAACCCAATCTGGCCACCATTTTACATTTTCAGTCTTTTGCCAGTGTAGGGAGAGGTTACTGTGTGGAGCAGGGACAGACTGTTAGAGACACCAAACGCTAGCTAATAGGGCCACAAAAGTCATTTTAAGGACTGGTATAGGTGTGCTATCGATAGGTGTGACATAATGAGGGGTGTGATATACTTATAATATACTTTCTAACATAAAAAGTATACTATAGTGCATTTTTATTGTGCAGCAGTTGTGTGCAGTTCTGCTGATTTACTGCAGCTAAACAGAGTGACAAACGCTATTGGAACAACTAATTGCAACTGGTGTGATATACCAGTAGCCCCAAAATAAACTGATTAAGGGGTTTGATATACCTGTTCCAGCAAATACTAATTAAGGGGTTCTATATACAAACCGGATTCCCAAAAAGTTGGGACACTATACAAATCGTGAATAATAACCGAATGCAATGATGTGGAGGTGCCAACTTCTAATATTTTATTCAGAATATAACATAAATCACGGAACAAAAGTTTAAACTGAGAAAATGTACCATTTTAAGGCAAAAATATGTTGAATCAGAATTTCATGGTGTCAACAAATTCCCAAAAAGTAGGGACAAGGCCATTTTCACCACTGTGTGGCATCTCCCCTTCTTCTTACAACACTAAACAGACGTCTGGGGACCGAGGAGACCAGTTTCTCAAGTTTAGAAATAGGAATGCTCTCCCATTCTTGTCTAATACAGGCCTCTAACTGTTCAATCGTCTTGGGCCTTCTTTGTTGCACCTTCCTCTTTATGATGCCCCAAATGTTCTCTATAGGTGAAAGATCTGGACTGCAGACTGCCCATTTCAGTACCCGGATCCTTCTCCTACACAGCCATGATGTTGTGATTGAGGCAGAATGTGGTCTGGCATTATCTTGTTGAAAAATGCAGGGTCTTCCCTGAAAGAGATGACATCTGGATGGGAGCATATATTGTTCTAGAACCTGAATATATTTTTCTGCATTGATGGTGCCTTTCCAGATATGCAAGCTGCCCATGCCACACGCACTCATGCAACCCCATACCATCAGAGATAACAACTTGGGTTGTCCTTGTTCTCTTTGGTCCGGATGACATGGCGTCCCAGATTTCCAAAAAGAACTTCGAATCGTGACTTGTCTGACCACAGAACAGCCTTCCATTTTGCCACACTCCATTTTAAATGATCCCTGGCCCAGTGAAAACGCCTGAGCTTGTGGATCTTGCTTAGAAATGGCTTCTTCTTTGCACTGTAAAGAGCTGCACTGTAAAGTTTCAGCTGGCAACGGCGGATGGCACAGTGGATTGTGTTCACTGACAATGGTTTCTGGAAGTATTCCTGAACCCATTCTGTGATTTCCTTTACAGTAGCATTCCTGCTTGTGGTGCAGTGTCGTTTAAAGGCCCGGAGATCACGGGCATCCAGTATAGTTTTACGGCCTTGACCCTTATGCACAGAGATTGTTCCAGATTCTCTGAATCTTCGGATGATGTTATGCACAGTTGATGATGATAGATGCAAAGTCTTTGCAATTTTTCGCTAGGTAACACCTTTCTGATATTTCTCCACTATCTTTCTGTGCAACATTGTGGTGAATCCTCTACCCATCCTCTACCCATCTTGGCTTCTGAGAGACACTGCCACTCTGAGAAGCTCTTTTTATACCCAATCATGTTGCCAATTGACCTAATTAGTGTTAATTGGTCTTCCTGCTCTTCGTTATGCTCAAATTTACTTTTTCCAGCCTCTTATTGCTACTTGTCCCAACTTTTTGGGGATTTGTTGACACCGTAAAAATTTGAATCAACATATTTTTCCTTTAAAATGATACATTTACTCGGATTAAACGTTTGATCTGTCATCTACGTTCTATTACAAATACAATATTGACATTTGCCATCTCCACATCATTGCATTCAGTTTTTATTCACAATTTGTTTAGTGTCCCAACTTTTTGGGAATCCGGTTTGTACTAGCTTCCACAAATACTGCTCTCCATTAGGGACTTTGTCATAGGGTCATTTTGAAAATGACAGGCAGAGGAAGAGGCAGAGGAAGAGGCAGGCCATTCCGCAAGGGTGGTATGTGCACCAGGCCGGAGCCTAAGTGGGAAGTTGGAGAAGGTGCGTGCGATTACGTCAAAGGAAGCACCAGAGTTGGTTGAGTGGCTCACTCAGCCTTTTGCTACTACACCCTCCTCAACCTCTGTATCAGCACCCTCCTCACTCTCTACTGTGTGCACCCCCAAAGACACAACCACCACGACCACCACCATAACCCCTCCACTCGAGTCAGAGGAATTATTTTCCCATCCATTCCAAGACCTTACTGATGCGCAGCCATTCTTTTCATCGGATGAGAACAAGGAGGTGTCAACAGTCTGACAACAGTACCCAGATCAGCCTAAGGAGGGTGGTCACCGCTGTTGCTGCCTACTCCGAGATCTCTAATGTCAGTGGTGGTGAAGGTGACGATGATGATGTGTCGATGGATGTCACATGGGTGTCCACAAGAGAGGAAGAGGAGGGGAGTTCAAAGGGAGAGACGGAGCAGCAGATAGGGGGGAGGAGAAGCATGCAGAACTTGCAGTGCACAGGAGGCAAAAAGCAGACTGCAAATGTATCTAGAGCGAGTCATCCAGCATGCACGGTCATATCTGACGCTCATATGAGGCCAGCACATGGCTCCGCAGAGCGGGCTTTTTTTTAACAAGTCGCGATAAGCCCAACACTCACCTAGGCCCATCACCGAGCCCAGTAAGAGCAACACCATCAGAACCCACAAAGTCACACTCCCAGCGCTCCACGTCCTGCCTCTTCTCCTTCTCCTCTCTCCTCCCATTTGTCCTCCACTCCACATTTCACTGCTGTGTTGTCACGTTCATCTGGCAAAAGGCAATCACCAGGGATTGCATGCAGGTCTGCCTCTTCTCCTCCTTCTACTCCATCCTCCATCTTCTCCTCAGATGACTCCTCCTTTTCCACTGCTACCGCCTCTTCCGCTGCACCCCCTCAGCTCTCCAGAACTTATTTGACGTGCCAGGTGAGACATTGTCAGCTCTGCAGTCACAGGCCCCACTCAATTTGACAGTTGGTAAAGTGGTGTTCGACAAAGGTGCCAATCTGCTGAGCGCACTGAAACAGGGCAAAATGACACACGTGCCATGCATGGCACACGTCCTGAACTTAGTCGTGCAGGAATTTGTTGCCAAACACCCTAGGGTCCAGGACCTCTTGTGGCAAGCCACGAAAATCTCTGGCCATTTTAGAAGATCTTACACAACCATGACTTGCCTTTCTGATGTTCAGCGGCAACATAATTTTCCCGTCCACCTTGTATATGCTTGATAGGCTGCTCCAGCAAAAACGTGCCGTTAACGACTACCTGTACAAACTCTCTGGCAGGACAGGTTCTGGGGAGCTTGTTTTTTTTTTCACCGCGCCATTGGCTGATCATGCGTGACGCATGCAGATTTCTGCGGCCATTTGATGAGATTACCAAACTGGTCAGTCGCAGCCAGGGCGCCATCAGTGACATAATATCTTATGTCTTCTTTCTGGAGCTTGCATTGCGTTGTGTCATTGATCAAGCAGGAGCAGGACAGGAAGATGAGGAAGTAGCAATGCTGAATGAATTTCCAGGGGGATCTACTCCATCTGAGACAAGACAGCAGGAGTCTGAAGAGGAGTCAGAGGAGGATGGTGCCTGGGGGAAGGAGGAGCAAGAAGAGCAGGCTTTAAACTTTTCTGGGATCCCCGGTGTTGTCCGTGGATAGGGGGAGGAGACCAAGGACGACATTCTCCTTGGCGATGAGCAGGAGTCTAATTTAGTGCAGTGCTTGAAGAGGGACTCCCGCATAAAAAGCATAAAGGGCAAGGACCAGTACTGAGTGGCAATGTACTTAGACTCCCGGTGTAAAGACAAAATGGTGGACATGTTACCAGCATCTCAGAAGGCTGTCAGAACACAGCATTTCCAGGCCTTGCTGCAAGATATGCTGCATTCTGCTGTTACGGGCACTGGCAGAGGAATTTGCACCCACAGAGAAACAGTTGCGAGTACCATTCTTACAGCACATACAAGAAGAGGGCGGTTTGAAGATGTGTTGATCACTTCGGATATGAGATAATTCTTGCAGCTAATCCATCGACAGCCACCTTCTGGATCCAGCTTCGGTGAACGCCTAGACCGACAGGTGTCCAACTACATTGGGTTAACGGCCGATGTGGACACTGAGAAGTGAGGAACCTCCTTGACTACTGGGTGTGCAGGCTTGACCAGTGGCCAGAGCTGGCACTCAGCTAGTCAGCTCCAGCCTCCAGGCAGTGCGGGCGGTGCTCACTCACTGATGTCATGCACCTGCGCCGCCTAGTGGGAGGAGCAGGCGTCTGACGTCAGTGAGCGATTGTCGCCCTCACTGCCTGCTGTTACCGGAGGTGGAGCTGCAGTAGGAATCACTGAGATGAGCGGCCGGCTGCAGAATCTGGGGATGGATTTTCAAGTTAAGTTAAGTCTGCATTCTGCAGGCACAGGGCAGACTGATTAGGACATGAGCGGCGGGGCCGGTGTAGCGCAGGAGAGTCAGAGCGCCGGCCGGCCCTGCCAGTGCACTGCCAGCAATACATTCGAGACACTGATCAAAACATCCGGGGTTCAAGCCCCGAATGTTTTGACCTAACGACGCCCCTGCTCAGAGGAATTCAACACCTGTGATGACCACCTGTTATCAAATTTCAACTATTATCATTAGTTTTTTTTTCAAGAGGAGGGATTTTGTTAGCCATGTTTTTAATCCAATTTTATATTTTTAGTTCTTTTAAACATATGTATTTGACATGTATTTGTACTGGCCTGCAGTAAAATTGATATCCAATGATCATCTAATATACCTCAAGCCACATATTCACTTGATCTTTTATGTACGGTGAATGCATAATTTTTGGGGCCCATAGTCTACTGGCCTTCAATAAAATTGATATCCAATGACTGCCTAATATACCTCCAGTCACATAATCACTTGATGTTTTCAGTCCTGTGAATAAATATTTTTTGGGGCCTGTAGTCCACTGGCCTACAGTAAAATTGATATCCATTGACCGTCTAATATACCTCCAGCCACATAATCACTTGATGTTTTCTGTTTGGTAAATTAATAATTTTCAGGGCTCATAGTCTACTGGCCTGCAATAAAATTGATATCCAACGACCGTCTAATATACCTCCAGCCACATAATCACTTGATGTTCTCTGTTAGGTGAATGAATACTTTTTGGGGCCTGTACTCCACTGGCCAGCAGTAAAATTGATATCCATTGACCATCTAATATATCTCCAACCACATTATAATTTGATCTTTTATGTACGGTGAATGCATAATTTTTCGTTAGCCATGTTTTAAAACCAATTTACATTTCTTTTATAAACATATGTATTTGACATCTATTTGTACTGGCCTGCAGTAAAATTGATTTCCCATGACCATATAATATACTTCCAGCCACATAATCACTTTGATATCCAAATTGATATCCAATGACCATCTAATATACCTCCAGCCACATAATTGCTTGTTCTTTTCTGTCCAGTGAATTCCTAATGTTTGGGGCCTGTAGTCCACTGGCCTGCAGTAAAATTAATATCCAACGACCATCTAATATACCTCCAGCCACACAATCACTTGATGTTTTCAGTCCGGTGAATGAATAATTTTTGGGGCCTGTAGTAAAATTGATATCCATTAACCGTCTAATATACCTCCAGCCACATAATCACTTGATCTTTTATGTACGGTGAATGCATAATTTTTGGGGCCTGTAGTCTAACTGGCCAACAGTAAAATTGTTATATGCAATTTCTTCATTTTTAATGACAGATTTTATTTACCGATGTCTGGTCTGTTGATGGGGGCTAAGTTCTCTCCCTCCATAGCCAATATTTTTATGGCAAAGTGGGAGAGGAGCTTTCTCCTCATCGACACCCATCCATTTTGGAAGCACATAAGGTGGTATGGTCGCTACATCGATGACCTGCTATTTATCTGGTCTGGTGATGTGGCGGACATACCACCTTTTGCCCAATACCTCAATTCTTGTTTAAACACTATATCTTTCAGTGTTCATCATGAACCACATGAGATATCATTTTTGGACTTGTGCCTGAGGGGGAACTCCACCTTCAGAAAACCTCTAGCAGGCAATACTAGATTACAGGGATCCTCTTGTCACCCACCACACACTGTACATAATATACCTAAGGGTGAGATGGTCCATGCCAGACGGAATTGTACAGATGCAAATTCCTTTATGGTGGAAGCAGGTGATATCATGAATAGATTGGTACAGAGAGCATATTCGCAAAAGCATGTTGGCAGGTGTATAGAACAGACTTTAGATATGAATACAAACATGCTAGTTTTATCCGGGAATGAAACAGGAACACATTAAGCCACAGACATCGCTGGGTAAGACTCCCCAGAGCACCTTTGTGACACAATGCAGTCTGGAGTACCCTGTAATCTGTAAGATCATTAAACAACACTTTCCTGTTTTGGCATTTGATAAACAATCAGTAAAAATAGCAGCGGGAGGTCTGAGGTGTGCGGCCTGGGGAGCCCCCACAGTAGCTACGTATATTAGTCCGAAGTCCGAGCCTTTACCAAGATAGAAAAATATTGCAGCCAAACTGGTTGAGAGCAAAGGACAGTTATAGATGTGGACATGGTAAATGTGTGTACTGTGACCATACTGTGCTAGCTAGGTCATTTAAGTCCAATGGTAAGGATTTTCAAATAAAATCCTATCTTAATTGTAACACTACGTATGTGGTATATTTAATTACATACGGGATCTGTAATTTACAGTATGTGTGCAGTGTCCCACTCAAGTGACCGTGGGCCAGCAAACGTATCTTAATTATGTATTAATGTCATGTGATATGCCTGTATTTGTATTTTATCTCCCATCATATTCTCCATGTCACAATGTCAATCCATATGCAAATATCCTTTACACAGGCCTATTCAGGGTGCACTACACTTGTTTCTCCACAAGATGGAGCAGTGTCAGTCTACCTCAAAGGTAGTATTTTAATACTACCTCAAAGGTAGTATTATAATACTACCTCAAAGGTAGTATTTTCCAAAATATTGCCTGTACCACGGGCCACACAAGAAAGGCAACGGGCGATTATGGAGATTAACAAGTGTCTCAAGAACTGGTGGAGGAAGGAGGGGTTTGGGTTTCTGGAGAACTGGGCAGACTTCTCTATCGGCTACAGGCTATATCGTAGGGACGGGCTGTACCTCAATGGGGAAGGGGCAGCTGTGTTGGGGAGAAAGATGGCTAGAAGTTTGGAGAAGTGTTTAAACTAGGGACTGGGGGGAGGGAAATTACATTATAGGAGGGGATGATACTGCAGATAGAGACCGGGGGCATGGTAGTGGGACTGGGGGAGAAATGGAAGGAGGGACTAGAACAGTTCAGAAGGAAAGGTGTAGGGTCAAAAATATACATAAACCTCTGAAATGTATGTATACTAATGCCAGAAGCCTGACTAATAAAACTGGGGAGCTGGAATTAGTGATGTGTGAGGAGAACTATGACATAGTGGGAATAACTGAGACATGGCTGGATGATAGCTATGACTGGGCAGTTAATGTACAAGGTTACAGTATGTTTAGAAAGGACCGTCAAAACCAGAGAGGGGGAGAGGTTTGCCTTTATGTAAAGTCTTGTCTAAAGCCCACACTCCGTGAAGATATAAGTGAGGGACATGAACATGTGGAGTCACTGTGGTTAGAGATAGAGGGAGCTAAAAACAACAATAAATTACTAATAGGAGTTTACTATAAACCACCTAATATACCAGAGTCCACAGAAAATCTACTACTTAACGAGATAGACGAGGTGGCAAATCATAATGAGGTGGTTATACTGGGGGACTTCAACTACCCAGATATAGACAGGGAAACTGAATCTTGTATATCTCATAAAGGAAACAGGTTCTTGGCAATAACCAAAGACAATTACCTCTCCGAACTGGTTCAGAACCCGACTAGAGGGACGGCCATACTGGACTTAGTATTAACCAATAGGCCTGACAGAACAACAGATGTGCAGGTTGGGGGAAACCTGGGAAATAGTGACCATCAAGTAATAACCTTCAAATTATCATTCTAAAGAGCATTTCTACAGGGAGGAACAAAAATGCCAAACTTCAAAAAAGCTAAATTTAGCCAACTAAGAGAGACCATAGGCTTAACTATCTGGGACAAAGTCCTCAAAAATAAAAATACATCCACAAAAAGGGATATCTTTAAAGCATCCTAAAATCTAATTGTGAAAGGTACATACCTTATGGGAATAAAAGGTTAAGGAACAAAAAGAAACCAATGTGGATAAATAGAACTGTAAAGAAAGCAATAAATGACAGAAAGCATATAAATCACTAAAACAGGAGGGTAGAACGGAAGCACTGGAAAACTATAAGAAAGAAATAGAACATGTAAAAAATGAATAAAAGCGGCCAAACTAGAGACCGAGAGATTACTTGTTAAAGAGAGTAAAACTAACCCTAAAATGGTCTTCAATTATATAAATGTTAAAAAGTATAAATCTGAAGGTGTCGGCTCTTTAAAGAGGGGGGAGTCACAGAGAGCGATGAGGAGAAAGGAGAAAGCAAAGCTGTTAAATATTTTTTTTTCTCCAATGTATTCACTGAGGAAAATAAACTGACAGATGACATGCAAAATGTAAAAATAAATTCCCCATTAAAAGTGTCCTGTCTGACCCAGGAAGAAGTACAACAGCGACTTAAAAACATTAAAATAGACAAATCGCCAGGACCGGATGACATATACCCCTGTAACCTAAGGGAATTAAGTAATATCATAGTCAGACCCTTATGTATGATATTTGCAGACTCTATACTGACAGGGAATGTCCCACAGGATTGGCGCATGGCAAATGTGGTGCCAATATTCAAAAAGGGTCCAAAAACAGCCTGGAAACTATAGGCCGGTAAGTTTAACATCTGTTGTGGGTAAACTGTTTGAAGGTTTTCTAAGAGCTGCTATCTTAGAGCATCTCAATGGAAATAAGCAAAAACCGCCATATCAGCATGGCATTATGAGAGATCGGTGATGCCAAACTAATTTAATCAGTTTCTATGAGGAGGTAAGTTCTAGACTTGACAACGGCGAATTAATGGATGTCGTATATCTGGACTTCTCCAAAGCATTTGACACTGTACCACACAAAAGATTAGTATATAAAATGAGAATGCTCGGACTGGGAGAAAACGTCTGTATGTGGGTAAGTAACTGGCTCACTGATAGAAAACAGGGTGGTTATTAACGGTACACACTCAGATTGGGTCACTGTCACTAGTGGGGTACTTCAGGTGTCAGTATTGGGCCCTATTCTCTTCAATATATTTATTAATGATCTTGTAGACGGCTTGCATAGTAAAGTATCAATTTTCGCAGATGACACTAAACTGTGTAAAGTAATTTACACTGAAGAGGACAGTATACTACTACAGAGGGATCTGAATAGATTGGAGGCTTGGGCTGATAAGTGGACGATGAGGTTTAACACTGACAAATGTAAGGTTATGCACATGGGAAGGAATAATACAAGTCACCCGTACATACTAAATGGTAAAACACTCGGTAACACTGACATGGAAAAGGATCTAGAAATTTTAATAAACAGCAAACTAAGCTGCAAAAACCAGTGTCAGGCAGCTGCTGCCAAGACCAATAAGGTAAAGGGTTGCATCAAAAGGGGCATAGATGCCCGTGATAAGAACATAGTCCTACCACTTTACAAATCGCTAGTCAGACCACACATGGAGTATTGTGTATCCTGTAAACAAGGCAGACATAGCAGAGCTGGAGAGGGTCCAGAGGAGGGCAACTAAAGTAATAACTGGAATGGGGCAACTACAGTACCCTGAAAGATTATCAAAATTAGGGTTATTCACTTTAGAAAAAAGAGGACTGAGGGGAGATCTATTTACTATGTATAAATATATCAGGGGTCAGTACATGGAAATCTCTGCCTGAGGAGGTGGTGATGGTGAGTACAATAAAGGAATTCAAGAGGGGCCTGGATGTATTTCTGGAGCGTAATAATATTATAGGCTATACCTACTAGAGAGGGGTCGTTGATCCAGGGAATTATTCTGATTGCCTGATTGGAGTTGGGAAGGAATTTTTTATTCCCCTAAAGTGGGGAAAATTGGCTTCTACCAAACAGGTTTTATTTTTGCCTTCCTCTGGATCAACTTGCAGGATGACAGGCCGAACTGGATGGACAAATGTCTTTTTTCGGCCTTATGTACTATGTTACTATTATTTGAAACATGTGGATGGCAGCATTTATTTGGGGTCACAAGAAAGCCCAATCAGGGGCACAGTAGTGGAGCCACTATATCTCCTGCATTCAGTCCTGTCTTACCATGTCATGAGTAAGGGCTTACATGTCTAGTAGCCCAAAATGCGTAGACTAAGACTGGTTATACTGGATGTATTTTTAACCGCTTAATAAAGTACCATTTTACCTCAGCGAAACTGAGCTGGATTTTTGCTCTTTATTTGGACTTTAAGATAATCGCATCCTGGTGCGGTAATTCCATACTCACAGCAGAGAAGGTGAGAGGCGTATATATTGTAGGAAGGCACAAGGGTCCGTCATTGACGTGTTACCGAGGTTCCTGGCCTCTGTGTTTGGGAGCTGAGGAGATCTTCCATGCTGCAAGGTTGAGAGCTGCATGAGAGCCGCCTGCTGTAAGTCAGGCACCCTAAAGCCTGCTGTGGACTTCCAGTTGACATGTTTTGTTCTGTGGACTCTTGCTGTATGAATTAACACCAGGACTCTTGCTGTGTGAATTAACACCAAGACCCTGCAAAGTATTGTTTTTCTTTTATGCATTTTTGTGTGAATAAACACTGAACTTTTGCTTTTCAACCGTGGTCTTGCGTCCGCTTACTGTGTCTGCTTAACCTGCCTACCAGAGCAAATACCTACAATTGGTGGCTTGGAGCAGGCAAGCGCAGTGAGGCTGGCATCAACGGCAAAATATTGTTTGGTTTGCACACGGTTGTATGTCAGTTACCAAACCGGTTAGATTCAAACCTGTGTCACGTGACAAAATGAAGGCTGTTGTGAAGGCCCTCATGGAGGCTAATCTGCAGCAGCGAGAGGCCAACCTGCAACAATTTGAGGCTAATAAGCAGCAGCAAGAGACCAACCAGTTGCTGCTACAAATATCTCAAGACTGATTTTTCTAAGGTTTTATGGACTGATGAAATGAGAGTGAGTCTTGATGGGCCAGATGGATGGGCCCGTGGCTGGATTGGTAAAGGGCAGAGAGCTCCAGTCCGACTCAAACGCCAGCAAGGTGGAGTACTGGTTTGGGCTGGTATCATCAAAGATGAGCTTGTGGGGCCTTTTCGGGTTGAGGATGGAGTCAAGCTCAACTCCCAGTCCTACTGCCAGTTTCTGGAAGACACCTTCTTCAAGCAGTGGTACAGGAAGAAGTCTGCATCCTTCAAGAAAAACATAATTTTCATGCAGGACAATGCTCCATCACACGCGTCCAAGTACTCCACAGTGTGGCTGGCAAGAAAGGGTATAAAAGAAGAAAATCTAATGACATGGCCTCCTTGTTCACCTGATCTGAACCCCATTGAGAACCTGTGGTCCATCATCAAATGTGAGATTTACAAGGAGGGAAAACAGTACACCTCTCTAAACAGTGTCTGGGAGGCTGTGGTTGCTGCTGCACGCAATGTTGATGGTGAACAGATCAAAACACTGACAGAATCCATGGATGGCAGGCTTTTGAGTGTCCTTGCAAAGAAAGGTGGCTATATTGGTCACTGATTTGTTTTTGTTTTGTTTTTGAATGTCAGAAATGTATATTTGTGAATGTTGAGATGTTATATTGGTTTCACTGGTAAAAATAAATAATTGAAATGGGTATATATTTGTTTTTTGTTAAGTTGCCTAATAATTATGCACAGTAATAGTCACCTGCACACACAGATATCCCCCTAAAATAGCTAAAACTAAAAACAAACTAAAAACTACTTCCAAAAATATTCAGCTTTGATATTAATGAGTTTTTTGGGTTCATTGAGAACATGGTTGTTGTTCAATAATAAAATTTATCCTCAAAAATACAACTTGCCTAATAATTCTGCACTCCCTGTACATGGGGACTTAAAAGACTATGGTGTCTCTGTCCATGGTTTCCGGCAGGTGAACCCACGAGGTGGCTGTCGCAACCAACCTACACTGTGAACTTATAATAGGGAGAGACTTCCCGGGCTGGTTATGAGAGTGACTGATACCCATGACACAGGGGTAACCCTAGAAGAGTGGCCCGGCTCAGAGGGGAGACCAGAACTCTGAGAACCTGAGTCCGAAGGACCAGCGGTAGGGGTGACCACTACTTGTGGTGGAAGCGGGAGAAACGACCCTGTTAAGTGTAATGGTGGGAGACATGGAGGACTTGCCGCTGTGGGCTGAGCTGGCAGACCTCAATGTCTCCAGGGATAATTTTGGTACTGCACAACACCAGGATTAGAGATGTTGCGAACAGCGAACGCAAATTTTTGCAAATGTTTGCGAACGGGCGAACCGCCATAGACTTCAATAGGCAGGCAAATTTTAAAACCCACAGGGACTCAATAGTGATGGAAAAGTTGTTTCAAGGGGACTAACACCTGCACTGTGGCATGCCAGAGGGGGATCCATGGCAAAACTCCCATGGAAAATTACATAGTTGACGCAGAGTTGGATTTTAATCAATAAAGGGCATAAATCACCTAACAATCACATTTTTTTTTCAACAACGTGGTTTAAAACATCCAGTGTGTGTATACGATCAGGTATGATGTTGTATCGATCAGGTAGTGTAAGGGTTACGCCCGCTTCACATACATTGACAGACCAAACTCCCCTTTTAATGCACCGCAAACAACCGCAAACAGTCCATTTGCCCAACCGCAAACTTTCCATTTGCACAAGGTTAAATACCAAGCTAGTCATGTCCCGTTGATGTAATTGAAGGTTTCTTCCTCCACCCAGCCACGTCCAACACCAAGGGTCCCGGAAAGGTGAATTGAATTGATTTATGATGGTTAAAAAAACGCTGGTTCCCTCCCCTTTGTTTGAATCCACGGTCACTGCGTCTGTGCCGTGCAATTTACTGTCCCACCCGATATGAGTGCTATTTTCTATATTTCTCTCCTCTCATCAGTTTAATCCCTGTTACGTCCCCAATCTGGGGTCCATTTATTAAACGGATTTTTCGAACAGGGAGATGGTTAAAAAACGCTGGCTCCCTCCCCTTTGTTTGAATCCACGCCACGGTCACTGCGTCTGCGCCGTGCAATTTACTGTCCCACCCGATATGAGTGGTATTTCCTGTAGTTCTCTCTTCTCATCAGTTGAATCCCTGTTATGTCCCCAATCTGGGGTCCATTTATTAAATGGATTTTTCGAACAGGGAGATGGTTAAAAAACGCTGGCTCCCTCCCCTTTGTTTGAATCCACGCCACGGTCACTGCATCTGCACCGTGAAATTTACTGTCTCTCCCGATATGAGTGCTATTTTCTGTAGTACTATTCTCATCAGTTTAATCCCTGTTACGTCCAATATCAGGGTGGGATTGCTTTTTGTGAAAAAAAAATTAAGCCGGGTATCTTCGACTGCCTTCACAGTGACAGACCAAACTCTGATACACCAAACTGAATTGATTTTAGGAACCGGGAGATGGAAAAAGTAGCTTGGTCGGTCCTCTTACTCCCAAGTTGGGGCACTGTGCGTGCACGGAGCAATGTGCTGTGACACCCTATATGAGTGGTGTCTTAACTAGTCCTATTTCTATCAGTTTAATCCCTGTTACGTCCCCTATCCGGGGACGTGTGTCGAATTGATTAACCATTGTCGAATTAACGAACCATTACGACATCCTGGAATAATTTAGTTCTGAGCTTTGTACTTGATTTGTATTGGAATTGTTGGGGATTTTTTAAATTGTCTGCATTATTTCTAATAAACTATTAAGAGACTTTATTATGATATTTTTTTTAATTTATGTATTAAAAACCCACCTATACAACATAAAAAAGATGGAAAAACATCCAGCCGCCCCAATTGCTTTTGGTCTGATCATAATGAAGCAATGGCCTTATCATCTGGGGTGTGGCAACATTGCCAACACACTCATAGAGGTGATGATCGCTTCATTGTGATACGCAAGCCCCTTCATCACAACAAGGTAACGATCATGAAAGGGGAATTGACACTTATATGTGCCTTTTTTTTGTTTTGTTTTTGCAGCCACAGTGCAGCACCAGAGGCCAGAAAAATTAGGCATGTACACATGCCTGAAAAACAATGTTATTGTTGCAGCCGCTGTTGTAGCAGCGGCCGAAAAAATTGATGTTTTCAAGGCACAAAGGTGACTAAAACATTGCGGCTTGAACCCTAGTTGGTGGCGGAGAATTCACAAAAGTCATCCGGTATGCAGACATTAACCACTTCAACTCCCCTAGCTGAAACACCCTCAATGACCAGGCCACTTTTTACACTTTTGCACTACACTACTTTCACCGTTTATTGATCGGTCATACAACTTGCCACCCAAATGAATTTTACCTCCTTTTCTTCTCACTAATAGAGCATTCATTTGGTGGTATTTCATTGGTGCTGACATTTTTACTTTTTTTGTTATTAATCGAAATGTAACAATTTTTTTTGCAAAAAAATGACATTTTTCACTTTTAGTTGTAATTTTTTTTTTTTTAAAACGACATCCATAAATAAATTTTTCTCTAAATTTATTGTTCTACATGTCTTTGATAAAAAAAAAAGTTTGGGTAAAAATAAATGGTTTAGGTAATAGTTAAAGCGTTTACAAACTATGGTACAAAAATGTGAATTTCCGCTTTTTGAAGCAGCTCTGACTTTCTGAGCACCTGTCATGTTTCCTGAGGTTCTACAATGACCAGACAGTACAAACACCCCACAAATGACCCCATTTTGGAACGTAGACACCCTAAGGTATTCGCTGATGGGCATAGTGAGTTCATAGAACTTTTTATTTTTTGTCAAAAGCTAGCGGAAAATGATGATTTATTTATTTTATTTTTCTTACAAAGTCTCATATTCCACTAACTTGTGACAAAAAATAAAAACTTCCATGAACTCACTATGCCCATCACAAAATACCTTGGGGTGTCTTCTTTCCAAAATGGAGTCACTTGTGGGGTAGTTATCCTGCCCTGGCATTTTAGGGGCCCAAATGCGTGCAAAGTAGTTTGAAATCAAAATCTGTAAAAAATGACCAATGAAATCTGAAAGGTGCTCTTTGGAATGTGTGCCCCTTTGCCCACCTACGCTGCAAAAAAGTGTCACACATCTGGTATCGCCGTACTCAGGAGAAGTAGGGGAATGTGTTTTGGGGTGTCATTTTTCATATACTCATGCTGGGTGAGAGAAATATCTTGGCAAGAGACAACTTTTCCTATTTTTTTATACAAAGTTGGCATTTGACCAAGATAATTATCTCACCCAGCATGGGTATATGTAAAATGACACCCCAAAACACATTGCCCAACTTCTCCTCAGCGATTCCACATGTGTGACACTTTTTTGCAGCCTAGGTGGGCAAAGGGGCCCACATTCCAAAGAGCACCTTTAGGATTTCACCGGCCATTTTTTACAGATTTTGATTTCAAACTACTTCACACACATTAGGGCCCCTAAATTGCCAGGGCAGTATAACTACCCCACAAGTGACCCCATTTTGGAAAGAAGACACCCCAAGGTATTCAATGAGGGGCATGGCGAGTTCATAGAATTTTTTTTTTCTTTTTTGGCACCAGTTAGCGGAAATTGATATTTTTTTTGTATTTTCTCACTAAGTCTCCATTTCCGCTAACTTGGGACAAAAATTTCAATCTTTCATGTACTCTATCTGCCCCTCACGGAATACCTTGGGGTGTCTTCTTTCCGAAATGGGGTCACATGTGGGGTATTTATACTGCCCTGGCATTTTAGGGGCCCTAAAGCGTGAGAAGAAGTCTGGAATCTAAATGTCTAAAAAAAATTACGCATTTGGATTCCGTGAGGGGTATGGTGAGTTCATGTGAGATCTTATTTTTGACACAACTTAGTGGAATATGAGATTTTGTAAGAGAAAAAAAAAATAACAATTTCCGCTAACTTGGGCCAAAAAAAAATTGTCTGAATGGAGCCTTACAGGGGGGTGATCAATGACAGGGGGTGATCATAGAGTCTATATGGGTGATCACCCTCCTGTCATTGATCGCCCCCCTGAAAGGCTCCATTCAGACGTCCGTATGTGTTTTGCAGATCCGGTCCATGTATTCGTGGATCTGTAAAAATCATACGGACGTCTGAATGGAGCCTTACAGGGGGGTGATCAATGACAGGGAGGTGATCAATGACAGGGGGTGATCAGGGAGTCTATATGGGGTGATCAGGGGTGATCAGGGGTGATCAGGGGTTAATAAGGGGTTAATAAGTGACAGGGGGGTGTAGTGTAGTGGTGTTTGGTGCTACTTATTACTGAGCTGCCTGTGTCCTCTGGTGGTCGATCCAAGCAAAAAGGACCACCAGAGGACCAGGCAGCAGGTATATTAGATGCTGTTATCAAAACAGCGTCTAATATACCTGTTAGGGGTTAAAAAAATTGCATCTCCAGCCTGCCAGCGAACGATCGCCGCTAGCAGGCTGGAGATCTACTTGCTTACCTACCGATCCTGTGAACGCGCGCGCTTGTGTGCGCGCGTTCACAGGAAATCTCGTGTCTCGCGAGATGACGCACGGTTGCGTCCAGGAGGAATCAATGGACTGCCTCCCGGACGCATCCGTGCGTTACATGGTCCGGACGCGGTTAAATACAGCAGCGTGGGGACCATTCTGAGGCCAAGACATGTCATCAGGCCTTTTGTTAGTTAAACGTATCCCCTACTGTCAGTCCCTTCGGGATCCATGCCTCATTCATCTTAATGAAGGTGAGGTAATCAACACTTTTTTGGCCGAGGCGACTTCTTTTGTCAGTGACAATGCCTCCTGCTGCACTGAAGGTCCTTTCTGACAGGACACTTGAAGTGGGGCAGGCTAGAAGTTCTATTGCAAACTGGGATAGTTCAGGCCACAGGTCAAGCCTGCACACCCATTAGTTGCTCCTCAGAGTGTCAATATCTGCAGTTAAGGCGAGGTAGTCTGCCACCTGTCGGTCGAGTCGTTCTCTAAGGCTGGATCCCGAAGGGCTGTGGCGATGTGTAGGACTGAAAAAGCTCCTCAACAACACATCTCCTCCATCAACAACACATCTGTAAAGCGTCCTGTCCTTGCCGCCGTGGTCGTGGTAGGAGGAGGATTACTTTCACCTCTTCCCCAGTTAGATTCCCGTTGTGCTGTGACATCCCCCTCATAAGCTGTGTAAAGGATATTTTTTAGTTTGGTTTTGAACTGCTGCATCCTTTTTGACTTCCGGAAAATTGGTAACATTTCCGCCACTTTCTGCTTATACCGGGGGTCTAGTAGCGTGGCCACCCAGTACAGGTCGTTCTCCTTGATCCTTTTTATACGAGGGTCCCTCAACAGACATGACAGCATGAAAGACCTCATTTGCACAAGGTTGGACGCCGAGCTACTCATTTCCCGTTCCTCCTCCTCACTGATGTCATTGACGGTCTGTTCTTCCCCCCAGCCACGTACAAGACCATGGGTCCCAGATAGGTGACAACAACGAGCACCCTGGGATGCCTGCTGGGGTTGGTCTTCCTCCTCCTCAAAGCCACATTCCTCCTCTGACTCCTCTTCCTCATACTCCTCTTGCAGCATTGCCGCAGGTCCGGCAAGCGATGATGACAAGGCTGTTTCTAGTGGTGATGGTGACCACAGCTCTTCCTCTTCCTCTTCACGTTCATCTACAGCCTGATCCAGCACTCTTCGCAGGGCACGCTCCAGGAAGAAAACAAATGGGATGAGGTCGCTGATGGTGCCTTCGGTGCGACTGACTAGGTTTGTCACCTCCTCAAAAGGATGCATGAGCCTACAGGCATTGCGCATGAGCGTCCAGTAACGTGGTCAAAGAATTCCCAGCTCCGCAGAGGCTGTCCTAGCACCCTGGTCATACAAATACTCGTTGACGGCTTTTTCTTGTTGGAGCAGGCGGTTGAACATTAGGAGTGTTGAATTCCAACGTGTCGGGCTGTCGCAAATCAAGCGCCTCACTGGCATGTTGTTTCGGCGCTGAATATCTGAAAAGTGTGCCATGGCTGTGTAGGAACGCCTGCAATGGCCACACACCTTCCTTGCCTGCTTGAGGACGTCCTGTAAGCCTGGGTACTTAGACACAAAGTGTTGTACGATGAGATTCAACACATGTGCCATGCACGACACATGTAACAACTTGCCCAAATTCGATGCCGCCAACAAATTGCTTCCATTGTCACACACTACTTTGCCGATCTCCAGTTGGTGCGGGGCCAGCCTCTGATTCACCTGTGCGTTCAGGGCGGACAGGAGTGCTGGTCCGGTGTGGCTCTCTGCTTTCAGGCAAGTCAACCCCAAGACAGCGTGACACTGTCGTATCCGGGATGTGGAATAGCCCCTGGGGAGCTGGGGGGGTTCAGCTGATGTGCAGCCAGACGCCGCAGCAGAAGAGGACCCAGCCGAGGAGGTCATGGAAGAGGATGGAGTAGGAGGAGTGGAGGAGGTGGCATTAGGCCTGCCTGCAAGTCGTGGCGGTGTCACCAACTCCGCTGCAGAGCCATGCAGTCCATGCTTGGCAGCCATCAGCAGGTTGACCCAATGCGCAGTGTAGGTGATATACCTGCCCTGACCGTGCTTTGCAGACCAGGTATCAGTGGTCAGATGGACCCTTGCCCCGACTCTGTATGCCAGAGATGCCATGACTTCCTTTTCAATCACTGAGTAGTAGTTTGGGATTGCCTTATTAGAAAAAAAATTTTAGTCCGGGTACCTTCCACTGTGGTGTTCCAATAGCGACACATTTTTTGAAGGCCTCAGACTCCACCAGCTGGAATGGTAAAAGCTGGCGGGCTAAGAGTTCCGTCAATCCAGCTGTCAGACGCCGGGTAAGGGGGTGACTCTGTGACATTGGCTTCTTACGCTCAAACATTTCCTTTACGGACACCTGACTGTGGGCAGATGAGATGGAACTGCTCAAGGTGAGAGGCGGAGTGGCGGGTGGTTGAGAGGGGGCAAGGAGGACAGCAGTGGTTGACGTGGCTGAAGATGGACCAGGAGGAGGATGGTGGCTTTGAGCTTGTGTGCTGCTTCTACTCGTCATCATGTGTTGATCCCATAGGCGTTTGTGATGTGCGATCATGTGCCTTCGCAAAGCAGTTGTACCTAGGTGGGTGTTGGATTTCCCACGACTCAGTTTCTTTTGGCACAGGTTGCAAATGGCATCGCTGTTGTCAGAGGCAGACACACAAAAAAAATGCCACACTGCTGAGCTTTGCAATGACGCCATTCTGGTGGTGGCAACAGCATGCGTTGATTGGCGTGCTGTCTATCTGACCCCGGGTGCCGATACATGCTGTCTGACTGGGCCACTAGCTCCTTGCGACGACCTCCTCCTGCTTCCAACTCGTCTCCTCCTTCTCTCTGTCTCCCCTTCTGAACTTACCCCCTCTTCTTCTTCTCTTCGAGCAGGCACCCACGTGGCATCCACGGACACATCGTCATCATCAACCACTTTACTTGTATCTGACACCTCAGCAAAGAAAGCAGCAGTGGGTACAACATTATCATCACACTGTACGTCCATGTGTGTAATGCTGCCTGACTGAAACATATCCCTGTTATCTACATCCCCTGGCAATAATGGTTGCACATCACTAATTTCATCCAACTGATGTGTAAATAACTCCTCTGAGGGATAAAGTGAAGAGGCTGTGGTGGCTGTGGTGGTAGTGGTGGTGGTGGCGGCGGGTGGGAGAGTAATGACCAAAGCTGTAGCTGGAGGAGGATGCGTCAAGGTTCTTAGCGGAAGCTGTTGAAGATTGGGTGTCCTGTGTAAGCCAGTCAACTATTTTCTCAGAATTTTTGGGGTTCAGGGTACGTGGCCTTTGAACACTTGCCATTATTCCAGGGCCAGTGGAAATCACAGCACCACGAACACGACGGCCCCTGCGGTGTGGCCTGCCACTGACTGTCATTTTTTATTAGATAAGTGTTACTATGCGTGCAAGGTACTGTGCCACTCTATATAAGTGGTGGGCAGTGGGCACAGTACAGTCTGTGTGGGCCTGACACACACGGGCTTGCAAATGTGATTAGATCACAGTTAAATTTCAAATCAAATTTTTTTTTTTTTCTGAAATGTATTTGGGTGAATGACACCAGGTAACGTTATGAGTGCAGGCCAGCCACTAGCCAGTGGACACAATACAGTATGTCTGGGGGCCTGACACACACGGCCCGGGCTTGCAAATGTGATTAGATCACAGTTAAATTTAAAATAGATTTTTTATTTTTCTGAAAGGTATTTGGGTGAATGACACCAGGTAACGGTATGAGTGCAGACCAGCCACTAGCCAGTGGACACAATACAGTATATGTGGGAGCCTGACACACACGGCCCGGGCTTGCAAATGTGATTAGATCACAGTTAAATTTAAAATAGATATTTTTTTCCCTGAAAGGTATTTGGGTGAATGACACCCTGTAACGGTATGAGTGCAGGCCAGCCACTAGCCAGTGGACACAATACAGTATGTGTGGGGGCCTGACACACACGGCCCGGGCTTGCAAATGTGATTAGATCACAGTTAAATTTAAAATATTTTTTTTTTTTTCTGAAAGGTATTTGGGTGAATGACACCCTGTAACGGTATGAATGCAGGCCAGCCACTAGCCAGTGGACACAATACAGTATGTGTGGGGGCCTGACACACACGGCCCGGGCTTGCAAATGTGATTAGATCACAGTTAAATTTAAAATAGATATTTTTTTTCTGAAAGGTATTTGGGTGAATGACACTCTGTAATGGTATGAATGCAGGCCAGCCACTAGCCAGTGGACACAATACAGTATGTGTGGGGGCCTGACACACACGGCCCGGGCTTGCAAATGTGATTAGATCACAGTTAAATTTAAATGTATTTTATTTTTTTCTGAAAGGTATTTGGGTGAATGACACCAGGTAATGGTATGAGTGCAGGCCAGCCACTAGCCAGTGGACACAATACAGTATGTGTGGGGACCTGACACACACGGCCCGGGCTTGCAAATGTGATTAGATCACAGTTAAATTTAAAATAGATTTTTTTTTCTAAAAGGTATTTGGGTGAATGACACTCTGTAACGGTATGAGTGCAGGCCAGCCACTAGCCAGTGGACACAATACAGTATGTGTGGGGGCCTGACACACACGGCCCGGGCTTGCAAATGTGATTAGATCACAGTTAAATTTAAAATATTTATATTTTTTTCTGAAAGGTATTTGGGTGAATGACACCCTGTAACGGTATGAGTGCAGGCCAGCCACTAGCCAGTGGACACAATACAGTATGTGTGGGGGCCTGACACACACGGCCCGGGCTTGCAAATGTGATTAGATCACAGTTAAATTTTAAATAGATTTTTTTTTTTCTGAAAGGTATTTGGGTGAATGACACCCTGTAACGGTATGAATGCAGGCCAGCCACTAGCCAGTGGACACAATATAGTATGTATGGATGCCTGACACACACGGGCTTGCAAATGTGCTTAGATCACAGAAAAATATTAAATAGAATTTTTTTTTTATCTGCAAGGTATTTTCTGTCACACCCTGTATGAATGGTGTGCACTGTGCACACAGTGCTGTCTATGACTGAGCCTGCAGCCTCTCACACACGGGCAGCCAGGCAACTGCAATATATGTATATATATGAAAAAAAAAAGCAGACTGATGTACCAGCCCTGAAAAGGGATTTTTGGGGTGCTGTCTTGATGCTGTCCTTACAGCAGATGAATCTGTGGACACAGAACAATGCCCTAGCTAACGCTTTCCCTATTGAATCAGCAGCAGCTACACTCTCCCTCCTCTCTCTGTGAATGCAGATTCCGAATGAATCTAAAATGGATGCTGTCTGGAGGTGGGAGGGTCTGGGAGGGAGGGTCTGCTGCTGATTGGCTGGAATGTGTCTGCTGACTGTGAGGTAGACGGCCAATTTTTACTCAATGATGACAAATAGGGGGCAGACCCGGAATAGTTTGGGACATCTCTAGCTGTAATACCCCTACTCAACCTGAAAAGGGGGTTAAAAAGGGGAAAGGTGCAAAACAGCAGGCACAACTTGGAAGGGCACTTCAAGCAGGCAGGAAGTCTTGTTCGCCCGCAGTGGTGAACGTGAACAAGCTATGTTTGCCGGGAACTATTTGCCGGAGAATAGTTCGGGACATCACTAACCAGGATCCAACCTTATCCCGAGCCTGGGAAAATGTACTAATAATATATGGTGAAACACAGCAACCAGGAGCAGAGTCAGTGTTCCCCCGTTTTGTGCTTCATCAGGATTGTTGTATCGGGTAAATCAGCTGTGAGGTAAATCCATTGAACAGTTGGTGGTGCCCCAGGCTTATCACAAACTCGTGTTAGAATTAGCCCACCAGTATGTTCTCGGGGTCATCTGGGAATGCAGAAAACACAGGACCGTTTACTACAATGTTTTTACTGGCCCCGTGTGTTTAAAGAAGTGGATGAGTTCTGTAAGTCTTGGCCGACCTGCCAGGCAACTAGCCCCCAGCATATTTTTCTCAGACCCTTGGTACCTCTCCCGATCATCGAGGTACCATTTGAGTGAATTGCTATGGACCGTGTAGACCTAGTACCGAAGTCCGCTAGGGGACACCAAAACATCTTGGTTGTCCTTGATTACACCACTCGGAACCCGGAGGCAGTGCCACTGCTGACATACATCGGCAAAACTTATAGCTAAAGAGCTAATGGAGATGTTCTCCCGAGTGGGGCTACCTAAAGATGTCCTGACTGACCGGGGGAAGCCTTTTATGTCCAAGTTCATGAGGGAACTCTGTAAGTTGCTGCGTATTAAACAGTTACAGACATCTGTGTACCACCTACAAACGGACGGACTGGTTGAAAGGTTTAACAAAACTCTAAAAACCATGTTAAAAATGGTGTTGTCCAAAAATGGAAAGGATTGGGACCTTCTTCTGCCCTATCTCATATTCGCAGTGCGAGATGTGACCCAGGCCTCTACTGGGTTATCACCCTTCGAATTGCTATATGGCAGACATCCTCGTGGCCGACGTAGGCAAAGAGGTGTGGGAACAACAACCCACTCCGCATAAAAGAGTCCTTGAATATGTTACCAAGATGCAACAGTGGATAGAGACCATTTTGCCTCTTGTTAGGGAGTATATGGAGGCCGCTCAGTGAGCCCAGAGTCGGATCTATAATCGGCAGGCTCAGGTCTGGATCTTTAACCCGGGTGATCGGGTTTTGGTTTTGGTGCTGACCATGGACAGTAATTTCCTAGCCAGGGACTCTAAATCTCCTTGCCAAATGAGGAAGACGTCGTCTATGTATTGCCACCCCCCCCAGCACCTTGCTGAAGTGGTGGGACACATAGACAAGATCCTCCTCAAGTGCTGCCATGAAAACATTTGCATACATGAGCGCCATCAGCAGAAGTCATATTGGGGTGTTTTAATGGTGTATCAAGGGCCCTGGATTTGAGTCTGTCGATATCAAATGCCACAGCTTTCATAAAAGTATCCAAAGTGTGCAAACTGATTTGTGGCATGAATTCACTCCTGGGCATCAAATTAAATTGTCCAAAAGTGAGTTCAGACTTTCCTCTATGGTCAATAAATGGTCAGCTGGAGGTGGATGCTCAGAAAACCAAATCTGCAACTTAATATTCCTAAAAAGTTGCTGCATATCCACCTCCAGCTGAAACCAATCAACCTTAGTCGAACGACAAAATGACAACCCTTTAGATAATAAATCCATTTGTGCATTAGATAGAGAAACAGAGGACATATTTACCGCAATAGGCTTTTGGACAGAAAACTCTTCTACCCCTACTGATTGCCCTTCTTGCGAAGTGCCATTTGTTTCAGAGGTCTCTTATTTTTGTGATTTCCTCCACTTATGTTGCCTTCTGCCTCCCCGTCTGGTTCTACTGGCCCCTGCCCTAAAAAAGGCGGTGAAGATGAAGAGGTGTCGGCTGTGGACGTTATAGCAATGTTATTTTGTTGTTGTTGCTGGTGTGTTTGGTGATATTATTTTTTCATCACTGGTCGATTAGATGATGTCTGTCTCCTCTGTGTTTCTTCTTGCCAAGTGTATATTTTCCCTTTGGCATAGTCATCAGAATCCCGGGGCCATTTCCTCCTTTTTGTGACTTCTTGTTCCTTCACAAACTTATCAAGAAACTGCGTGCAATTAGTGTTATACTGATTACATTCATCTGTGCTGAGTACTGACTGGAGTGCTGTTTATGTTTTCAGGTGTCTCTCCTTAACGTCCACCAATTCCTGTTGCAATATTCCAAAGTAAGTAAAATAATGTCAAAAGCGTATTTGCTTGATATTTGTACAAACTTTTGTGCAAACGCCGAGCCATCAGCAAATAGATTTGGTTTTAATTGTGAACGAATCACCCTGGGGATCCTGTGTTCCTTATAATACTGTCCTAGCGTCATAAGGTGTAAGTCCATTGATACAATTTTTTGGGCATCAGCTTTGTATCGTTTCTTCAAATCAACAGTGGTGGGAGTTGATAGAAAAAGGGGATCACTCACCAAGCCCTGTAGGATTCTCTCCTCATCAGCTCTGGTATATGTGAACACATCGGGGGGTGGGGGGGGGGGTCCATGATTCGATCAGCAAAGTGAAAAAAATGCAGTGCAAAGCTGTACAAGTCCCACTATATCAAACAAAGAAAAACAGCAGCACTATATAATGAATCCTGGTGCAAAATCCTCAGACCATGGGCAAGATGGTCAGCAATGGTAGTAGTTTTCCAAAAAAGAGGCAGCACTCCAGTGTGAAAGTGAAATGACCCGCTTTATTCCCCTCTGCAACGTTTCAACTGCTCATTGCAGTCTTTATCAAGCATACAAACTGGTGCCAAAGTATCCACATTTATACCCACAATACCTTGTGAATCAATTTGTGAGTTAATCAGTGACAATTACATAATCAATTATATAAAATATTAAAATACATGATCCAGTGTAAGAAAGAGAAAAAAAATTACAGAACAAATAATAAATCAGTGAAGTGTAAATCTCATAAAACCATGGTTGTTAATCTTCAAAAATCACATACATTATTGTATATTATCATAAAGTGCCATGTGCATTAATCAAAGTGATAACATGTGCATGTTTAGACAAACGGTCAATCGGCCACATAAATTATGTAAAAAGGAACTTACACAGCAGTGTATTATGATGGCGCTCATCTCAGCGTCCCCAGTCTGTCAATGCGCATGCACGGTTACACGGATACCAGTATACACAAAATCCCGTGACCCGTCACATGTGATCAGTGACGTCAGTCACGAGGCGTGCACCCGCAACCCGACTCCACCCCCAGTGTGAGATGTACCAGAAAGGGGCTTCCCAGCAGCCAGGTCACAGGATCATGTGAACACGTCACATGAGCCGTAGCTCGGCAACCGGAGAGCGTCCCAAAGCCGGTACATCACTGAGGATTTAGCATCAGGATTCACCATATAGTGCTGCTGTTTTTCTTTGTTTGATATGTATATATATACAGTACAGACCAAAAGTTTGGACACACCTTCTCATTCAAAGAGTTTTCTTTATTTTCATGACTATGAAAATTGTAGATTCACACTGAAGGCATCAACACTATGAATTAACACATGTGGAATTATATACATAACAAAAAAAGTGTGAAACAACTGAAAATATGTCATATTCTAGGTTCTTTAAAGTAGCCACCTTTTGCTTTGATTACTGCTTTGCACACTCTTGGCATTCTCTTGATGAGCTTCAAGAGGTAGTCACCTGAAATGGTTTTCACTTCACAGGTGTGCCCTGTCAGGTTTAATAAGTGGGATTTCTTGCCTTATAAATGGGGTTGGGACCATCAGTTGCGTTGTGGAGAAGTGAGGTGGATACACAGCTGATAGTCCTACTGAATAGACTGTTAGAATTTGTATTATGGCAAGAAAAAAGCAGCTAAGTAAAGAAAAACGAGTGGCCATCATTACTTTAAGAAATGAAGGTCAGTCAGTCTGAAAAATTGGGAAAACTTTGAAAGTGTCCCCAAGTGCAGTCACAAAAACCATCAAGCGCTACAAAGAAACTGGCTCACATGTGGACCGCCCCAGGAAAAGAAGACCAATAGTCACCTCTGCTGCGGAGGATAAGTTCATCCGAGTCACCAGCCTCAGAAATCACAGGTTAGCAGCAGCTCAGATTAGAGACCAGGTCAATGCCACACAGAGTTGTAGCAGCAGACACATCTCTAGAACAGTTGTTAAGAGGAGACTGTGTGAATCAGGCTTTCATGGTAGAATATCTGCTAGGAAACCACTGCTAAAGGACAAGCAACAAGCAGAAAAGACTTGTGTGGGCTAAAGAACACAAGGAATGGACATTAGACCAGTGGAAATCTGTGCTTTGGTCTGATGAGTCCAAATTTGAGATCTTTGGTTCCAACCACCGTGTCTTTGTGCGACGCAGAAAAGGTGAACGGATGGACTCTACATGCCTGGTTCCCACAATGAAGCATGGAGGAGGAGGTGTGATGGTGTGGGGGTGCATTGCTGGTGAAACTGTTGGGGATTTATTCAAAATTGAAGGCATACGGAACCAGCATGGCCACCACAGCATCTTGCAGCGGCATGCTATTCCATCCGGTTTGCGTTTAGTTGGACCATCATTTATTTTTTAACAGGGCAATGACCCCAAACACACCTCCAGGCTGTGTAAGGGCTATTTGACCATGAAGGAGAGTGATGGGGTGCTGCGCCAGATGACCTGGCCTCCACAGTCACCAGACCTGAGCCCAATCGAGATGGTTTGGGGTGAGCTGGACCGCAGAGCAAAGGCAAAAGGGCCAACAAGAGCTAAGCATCTCTGGTAACTCCTTCAAGACTGTTGGAAGACCATTTCAGGTGACTATCTCTTGAAGCTCATCAAGAGAATTCCAAGAGTGTGCAAAGCAGTAATCAAAGCAAAAGGTGGCTACTTTGAAGAACCTAGAATATGACATATTTTCAGTTGTTTCACACTTTTTTGTTATGTATATAATTCCACGTGTTAATTCATAGTTTTGATGCCTTCAGTGTGAATCTACAATGTTCATAGTCATGAAAATAAAGAAAACTCTTTGAATGAGAAGGTGTGTCCAAACTATGAAAATTGAAAATTCTACCATAAAGGCCTGATTCACACACTCTCCTCTTAAGAGTTGTTCTAGAGATGTGTCTGCTGCTAGAACTCTGTGTGGCATTGACCTGGTCTCTAATCTGAGCTGCTGCTAACCTGCAATTTCTGAGGCTGGTGACTCGGATGAACTTATCCTCCGCAGCAGAGGTGACTCTTGGTATTCCTTTCCAGGGGCGCTCCGCATGTTAGCCAGTTTCTTTGTAGTGCTTGATGGTTTTTGTGACTGCACTTGGGGACACTTTCAAAATTTTCCCAATTTTCGGAGTGACTGACCTTTATTTCTTAAAGTAATGATGGCCACTCATTTTTCTTTACTTGGCTGCTTTTTTCTTGCCATAATGCAAATTCTAACAGTCTATTTAGTAGGACTATCAGCTGTGTATCCATCCACCTGACTTCTCCACAACGCAACTGATGGTCCCAACCCCATTTATAAGGCAAGAAATCCCACTTATTAAACCTGACAGGGCAGACCTGTGAAGTGAAAACCATTTCAGGTGACTACCTCTTGAAGCTCATCAAGAGAATGCCAAGAGTGTGCAAAGCAGTAATCAAAGCAAAAGGTGGCTGCTTTGAAGAACCTAGAATATGACATATTTTAATTCATAGTATTGATGCCTTCAGTGTGAATCTACAATTTTCATAGTCATGAAAAAAAAAAATTGGGGCCTGTAGTCCACTTGCCTGCAGTAAGATTTATATCCATCGACCGTCTAATATACATCCAGCCACATAATCACTTGACCTTTTCTGTCTGGTGTATAAATATTTTTTGGGGCCTGTACTCCCGTGGCCTAAAATAAAATTTTTCTAGGCTCCAGCAGATTCTCATGCCGACAAACTGGAAGTCATGTGTTGACCATTTTTGCAAGTAAATTTGTGGAATGTCGCTAGCTCCAGTCCTGTCAGCTTCATCAATATATCAGCTGTATGTTATAGCTGACACCAACAGCTGATCGCACAAGCTCAACTCCTGAGCCTGTACCATCACTGTGCTACAGATCTACGTAGCAGCCAGAGCAGGAAGGAGTTTTAAAATTAATTATATAACTTTATATATATATATATATATATATATATATATATATATATAAAATTGAAAAAAGTCGGACTGCACTCCTAAGTAGAAAAAGTGGAAAACTTTTATTCACCCATATTGTGGCAAACTTGCGACGTTTCGGCTCACAAGAGCCTTCCTCAAGCTTGAGGAAGGCTCTTGTGAGCCGAAACGTCGCAAGTTTGCCACAATATGGGTGAATAAAAGTTTTCCACTTTTTCTACTCAGGAGTGCAGTCCGACTTTTTTCAATTTTATACTTATTGGGTATTGCCGCTACCTCTTGTTGGACCTTGCACTCATACCTTGGATGGTGCTCCCGCTGGATTTTCTTTTATTTATATATATATATATATATATATATATATATATACCATATTTTTTGCTTTAATGATAAGAAGCACCTAGGTTTTTGAGGAGGAAAATAAGAAAAAAATATTTTTAACTAAAAGGTAAGCTTTTGGTATGTTTAGAACTAATGGTGGTCTGAGGATGTTGCACTGTTATGAGGGATCTGTGGATGACGCACTGTTATGGGGGATCTGTGGAGGATCTGTGGATGACGCAATGTTATGGGGGGATCTGTGGATGACGCACTTATGGGGGGATCTGTGGATGACGCACTGTTAAGGGGGATCTGTGGATGACGCACTGTTAAGGGGGATCTGTGGATGACACACTGTTATGGGGATCTGTGGATGACACTGATGGGGGATCTGTGGATGATGCACTGTTATGGGGGATCTGTGGATGACACTGATGGGGGATCTGTGGATTACACTTATGGGGGAATCTGTGGATGACACTTATGGGGCTCCGTGGATGACACTTATGTCATCCACAGATCCCCATAAGTATCATCTACAGATCCCCCATCAGATGCATCAGTGTGGATGGAGGAGGCGGAGACACTCATGGCGGGGCCCGGTGCAGTGACTCTACTCTAATACACCGGGCCCCGCAACTGTTAAATACATTTAATCCGATCTATATCTAAATGCATACCACACTGTTCGGTACTTACTGTAGTACCGTAAGTATAGCATTAAGACGGCGCGGTCCGGCAGCTCCCTCGGTCATGCACCGCCTGCCGCAGCTCCCTCCTCATGCGCCGCCTGCCTGCTTATCTCACTTTATGAATGAACAGGCAGGCGGGGCAGGCGGTGCATAGCTGAGGGAGCTGCGGCAGGTGGGGCAGGCGGCGCATGAGGAGGGAGCTGCGGCAGGCGGAGCAGGCGGCGTATGACCGAGGGAGCTGCCGGTCTGCGCCACCTTAATGCTATACTTATGGTACTACAGTAAGTATCAAACAGTATGGTATACATTTAGATATAGATCATGAGACGCAAGATTACGCACACAGCCGGCCCGCGCATGCGCATTACAGGCCGGCAAAAGTACAAGTAGTATTTTGTCACCAGCTTGCCAGCCAATGATCATCACTGGCAGGCTGGTGATTTTCAAAAAAATCTAATCAGAAGCCATTTAAAGCTTTATATTTATAAATATAAGGTGTTAAATGGCTTCTGTGCTCCTCTGCTGGTCCTTTTTCGTCGGTTGGTCCCAGCAAAGGAGCACACATTACTGTAAGTACACACCAAACACTACACTTAGCCCCCGGACCAATCCCCATCACCCCAATTAACCTCTTGATCACCCCTTGATCACCCCTGTCAATCACTAGTGAAAGGGAAAAAAGTGATCAGTGTAGACTGTCACTTTTTTCTTCTACTAGTATTGACGGTTAGGTTTTAGGATAGTTTAGGCCCATTTGTTAGGTAGTTATCGTTGGTTAGTGCCCAGCCCACCGCACCACAGTCACTGATTCACTGATTAGTGTATCGCTAATCAGCATTGGTACTTTTATAGTATCTGTAAGTGATCAGAACTGATCACAGTCAGAACTATAATAGTATTAGTGTCACCTTAGCTCGCCCTCCACCCAAAACGCAGTGTTTGCCCGATCAGGCCTGATCGGTCGCCCACACATGTGTTCACCCACGCCCGCCCCGCCGCAGTGACAATTTTTATTTATTTTTTCGATCACTTCACTATCACTTTACAAGCGCTGCGGCGATAAAAAAAAAATCAGTTTCAATATTTTTTATCAATCGCTTCCGGTACTTCGCTAGCCTCCCATTTGTAAGACAGGCTTGCTTTTTTTCTTGGGTAGTCTCAGGGAAAACCCTCTAAATTAAGTTGACCAAATGGCAAATAAGGGGTATTCTTCTGAAGAAGCCTACAGGCTTCTGACCCAGTCGGATGAGGAATGGGAACCCTCATCTGATGAATCCAGCGTGTCAGAATACGAACCTGTAGAAAGCAGTGGCAGTCTGACCCAAAGTTCGGACGATGAGGTTGAGGTCCCTGATACCACCAAGCGTACCCGGCCCCGTGTTGCTACACCACAGGTTACGCAGGATCCGCTTCAAGGGCAGCAGAGTGGGGCTGGCACTGTCGGATTACGTGGTGAGGCATATACCAGCAGCGCAGACCATCCTGGACCTAGTACCAGCACTGCCGTACAACATGGTGAAGTGGCGAGAACCAGAAGGGAAGTTGAAGCTGGTACGGTGGCACGTGCATTAGTTCCCCCGTTGCAGCCACTGCACAGACAGGCCCATAGAGTCCCTAGAGTCCCTGAGGTGCTGGCAAACCCTGATTGGCAGCCCCCAACTTCAGCCACACCAGTAGTTCCCCCTTTCACTGCCCAGTCTGGAGTTCGGGTTGAGACAGCTCAGATTGGATTGACACTAGGGTTTTTTGAGCTCTTCTTGACTGCGGAGCCCTTGGACATACAGTACAGAAAAAAATTTGGACACACATTCTCATTCAAAGAGTTTTCTTTATTTTCATGACTATGAAAATTGTAGATTCACACTGAAGGCATCAAAACTATGAATTAACACATGTGGAATTATATTCATAACAAAAAAGTGGGAAACAACTGAAAATATGTCATATTCTAGGTTCTTCAAAGTAGCAACCTTTTGCTTTGATTACTGCTTTGCAGACTCTTGGCATTCTCTTGATGAGCTTCAAGAGGTAGTCACCTGAAATGGTCTTCCAACAGCCTTGAAGGAGTTCCCAGAGATACTTAGCACTTGTTGGCCCTTTTCTTTCACTCTGCGGTCCAGCTCACCCCAAACCATCTCGATTGGGTTCAGGTCCGGTGACTGTGGAGGCCAGGTCATCTGGCGCAGCACCCCATCACTCTCCTTCATGGTCAAATAGCCCTTACACAGCCTGGAGGTGTGTTTGGGGTCACTGTCCTGTTGAAAAATAAATGATGGTCCAACTAAACACAAACCGGATGGAATAGCATGCCGCTGCAAGATGCTGTGGTAGCCATGCTGGTTCAGTATGCCTTCAATTTTGAATAAATCCCCAACAGTGTCACCAGCAAAGCACCCCCACACCATCACACCTCCTCCTCCATGCTTCACGGCGGGAACCAGGCATGTAGAGTCCATCCGTTCACCTTTTCTGCGTCGCACAAAGACACGGTGGTTGGAACCAAAGATCTCAAATTTGGACTCATCAGACCAAAGCACAGATTTCCACTGGTCTAATGTCCATTCCTTGTGTTCTTTAGCCCAAACAAGTCTCTTCTGCTTGTTGCCTGTCCTTAGCATTGGTTTCCTAGCAGATATTCTACCATGAAGGACTGATTCACACAGTCGCCTCTTAATAGTTGTTCTAGAGATGTGTCTGCTGCTAGAACTCTGTGTGGCATTTGACTTGGTCTCTAATCTGAGCTGCTGTTAACCTGCGATTTCTGAGGCTGGTGACTCGGATGAACTTATCCTCCGCAGCAGAGGTGACTCTTGGTCTTCCTTTCCTGGGGCGGTCCGCATGTGAGCCAGTTTCTTTGTAGCGCTTGATGGTTTTTGTGACTGCACTTGGGGATACTTTCAAAGTTTTCCCAATTTTTTCGGACTGACTGACCTTCATTTCTTAAAGTAATGATGGCCACTCGTTTTTCTTTACTTAGCTGCTTTTTTCTTGCCATAATACAAATTCTAACAGTCTACAGATTGTGCAGAATTATTAGGCAAATTAGTATTTTGACCACATCATCCTCTTTATGCATGTTGTCTTACTCCAAGCTGTATAGGCTCGAAAGCCTACTACCAATTAAGCATATTAGGTGATGTGCATCTCTGTAATGAGAAGGGGTGTGGTCTAATGACATCAACACCCTATGTCAGGTGTGCATAATTATTAGGCAACTTCCTTTCCTTTGGCAAAATGGGTCAAAAGAAGGACTTGACAGGCTCAGAAAAGGCAAAAATAGTGAGATATCTTGCAGAGGGATGCAGCACTCTTAAAATTGCAAAGCTTCTGAAGCGTGATCATCGAACAATCAAGCGTTTCATTCAAAATAGTCAACAGGGTCGCAAGAAGCGTGTGGAATAACCAAGGCGCAAAATAACTGCCCATGAACTGAGAAAAGTCAAGCGTGCAGCTGCCAAGATGCCACTTGCCACCAGTTTGGCCATATTTCAGAGCTGCAACATCACTGGAGTGCCCAAAAGCACAAGGTGTGCAATACTCAGAGACATGGCCATGTAAGAAAGGCTGAAAGACGACCACCACTGAACAAGACACACAAGCTGAAACGTCAAGACTGGGCCAAGAAATATCTCAAGACTGATTTTTCAAAGGTTTTATGGACTGATGAAATGAGAGTGAGTCTTGATGGGCCAGATGGATGGGCCCATGGCTGGATTGGTAAAGGGCAGAGAGCTCCAGTCCGACTCAGACGCCAGCAAGGTGGAGGTGGAGTACTGGTTTGGGCTGGTATCATCAAAGATGAGCTTGTGGGGCCTTTTCAGGTTGAGGATGGAGTCAAGCTCAACTCCCAGTCCTACTGCCAGTTTCTGGTAGACACCTTCTTCAAGCAGTGGTACAGGAAGAAGTCTGCATCCTTCAAGAAAAACATGATTTTCATGCAGGACAATGCTCCATCACACGCGTCCAAGTACTCCACAGCGTGGCTGGCAAAAAAGGGTATAAAAGAAGAAAATCTAATGACATGGCCTCCTTGTTCACCTGATCTGAACCCCATTGAGAACCTGTGGTCCATCATCAAATGTGAGATTTACAAGGAGGGAAAACAGTACACCTCTCTGAACAGTGTCTGGGAGGCTGTGGTTGCTGCTGCACGCAATGTTGATGGTGAACAGATCAAAACACTGACAGAATCCATGGATGGCAGGCTTTTGAGTGTCCTTGCAAAGAAAGGTGGCTATATTGGTCACTGATTTGTTTTAGTTTTGTTTTTGAATGTCAGAAATGTATATTTGTGAATGTTGAGATGTTATATTGGTTTCACTGGTAAAAATAAATAATTGAAATGGGTATATATTTGTTTTTTGTTAAGTTGCCTAATAATTATGCACAGTATTAGTCACCTGCACACACAGATATCCCCCTAAAATAGCTAAAACTAAAAACAAACTAAAAACTACTTCCAAAAATATTCAGCTTTGATATTAATGAGTTTTTTGGGTTCATTGAGAACATGGTTGTTGTTCAATAACATAATAACAGGCACACCTGTGAAGTGAAAAACATTTCAGGTGACTACCTCTTGAGGCTCATCAAGAGAATGCCAAGAGTGTGCAAAGCAGTAATCAAAGCAAAAGGTGGCTACTTTGAAGAACCTAGAATATGACATATTTTCAGTTGTTTCACACTTGTTTGTTATGTATATAATTCCACATGTGTTAATTCATAGTTTTGATGCCTTCAGTGTGAATCTACAATTGTCATAGTCATGAAAATAAAGAAAACTCTTTGAATGAGAAGGTGCGTCCAAACTTTTGGTCTGTGCTGTATTAGTGGCAGAAACAATTCTGTAAGCCGCTCAATTTATAGCCGCCAACCCGGGAAGCTTTCATGCCCAGTCTTTCCGGTGGAAACCCGTCCAAGTTTCTGAATTTTAAACTTTTCTGGGCCTTCTCCTCAACATGGGCCTAAGAAAAAAACATGAATTGCGGTCATATTGGTCCACAAACCCAATTCATCACATGCTCATGTTCTCTGCTGCCATGTCCAGGACACGATTTGAGACTGTGGCGAAACCAACCTCGCCACGGTGTTTTGGAGGGGGCTGTTTACCAGCCTCCTGCCCTGGGATTATGGTCCCTTAAGTTATTGGGTCTTAAGGCACTTGGGACGGAGCCCTCTGTCCCAGGATTGCATCCTCTGCCTTACTTGCTTGGATGAAGCACACGGTGAGAACAATAGATAGTGGCCATTTTAGCTCACAGACACTGTACTGACTTTTCAACACGGTGCTATCTTGCCTGTATTTGGTGCACAGAGACATCATTCAGTAGTTTGAAACTACCAAACAGGGGACACATTTATTAGTGACTATTTTCGGTATAACTTGTATATTTTCAGTGTAACTGTATCTTCCAAACTACTGAACGGATGTGGGTGAATTTTGGACATGTGGTTCACCCAGATCCCCTGGTTCCGAGGATATATTGGTTATGGGTTATTGCATGTTTTGGGGTTCCTGTGATATGTTTTATAAAACTGTATTTCTCTGCCTTTGATAATTATATTCGTCATTGTGTTCAATGGCAGGGGTCAAGTCCTGGGAAAAAAAGTGTGGGAACTCACCCAAGATCCACTGAAACCCCCCCCCATCCCCTCCAAAAAATAAAAAAGCACAGAAAATCTAGCATGCTGTAATTTGTGCCGCTGCGGACTAAAAAAATAAATAAAAAAAATAACACTTTTAGAAAATTTTGTCCTGGGATTCGATCTCATGACCTCTACACAGCAGAAGCAAGGCATATGCCCTCACAGCTATGAAAGCTGTCTAGCTTGTTACTTAAAAAATAAAATAAAATATAAGACTTCTACTGTAGGTAACTTTGCCCACTGTGTATGGATGTAGCAGAGCTGGGTGTGTTGGGGCAGCTGTCATGTGTATGGTTGTACACTAGGTATCAGTACACTAGGTATCAGTAGAAGTATCAGAAAAAAAAAAAAAAAACACTTTTAGAAAAGTTTGTCCTGGGATTCGAGCTCATGACCTCTACACATTACAGGCAAGGCATTTACCCTCACAGCCATAAAAGCTGTTGAGGTAGTTGCTTAAAAAAAACAACAACTAAGACTTCCACTTATACCTAGTGTACTGATACCTAGTGTACAACCATACACATGACAGCTGCCCCAACACACCCAGCTCTGCTACATCCATACACAGTGGGCAGCTAGGTATCAGTAAACTAGGTATCAGTAGAAGTCTTATAAAAAAAAAAAAAACACTTTTAGAAAAGTTTGCCTTGGGATTCGAACTCATGACCTCTACACATCAGAGGCAAGGCATTTACCCTCACAGCCATAAAAGCTGTCTAGGTAGCTACTTTAAAAAAAAAAAATAAGACTTCTACTTATACCTAGTGTACTGATACCTAGTGTACAACCATACACATGACAGCTGCCCCAACACACCCAGCTCTGCTACATCCATACACAGTGGGCAGCTGTCATGTGTATGGTTGTACACTAGGTATCAGTACACTAGGTATAAGTAGAAGTCTTATATTTTTTTTTTTTTTTTTTAAGCAACTACCTAGACAGCTTTCATGGCTGTGAGGTTAAATGCCTTCCTCTGATGTGTGGAGGTCGTGAGTTCGAATCCCAGGACAAACTTTTCTAAAAGACATTCTAAATGATCTCATAGTGAAGGAGATGATGTCATTAGGGGGCGGGGCCCCATGAGAGGAGTCGCAGGCAGCGGCACCGCACAGACAGCTTCCTCTCAACCGAAGCCACCCCTCCTCCCTTAGCCTGCCCTGCACAGTGCGCTCCATCTCCCCCTGTGAATCTGATTCTGATTCAGCTGCGTTCTCCTGGCTTGAGGCTGAAAGGGAACGGCGTTCCTGCCATGAAAAAAGTGCAGGAACGCCGTTCCCATGCGTTCCCATGTGTTCCCCCTCCACTCGACCCCTGTTCAATGGTCATCATAGGCAGAGGGGAGGATTTTGTGTGGGTGTGTTTCTATTGTCCCATTGTGTGTTTAAATGGTGATGTCTGTCCTGTTGTCTCCACATGCGTATTGGTGATCTCCCTTTTGTCCTGAGAGACAGAGGGGAGGAAACCATGATGCATTGTGGGGATGTGTTTGTTCTGTCCTGTATCTGCAATAAACTGTAATAAAAACCAGGCTGGGTGTGCCAGCACTTCAGACCACTGCTGACCCTCAAGACGGAGCCTTGTCTCGTTATTGGGGGGATTCCATGTATGCTGTTAGAGACTGATTGCCAGGAGTGTAAGCTGACTGATACGCTTTTCCTGTTCGTCTGCTGACAGCTATTTGCGAGGTTCCAGTTTGGAGTGCTATTTTGTATCCAGTTCGGGAGGTTGGTGATCTGCAGTAGCTGTGCCTGTCTCTTTGAAAGGGGCATATCGCCTAAACGGATTTTAACCCCTTGTCTGCTGAAACGGACCGTTACAGAGACCATCCTGCGTTTCCTGCACTTTAGTGACAACAGCACCTCTCGTCCCAGAGGCCACCCAGTTTTTGACCGGCTCCACAAAATTCAGCCCCTCATGGACCACTTTAACACCAAATTTGCAGATTTGTTTACCCCTGAGCAAAATATCTGCATAGACGACTCCCTTATACATTTTACCGGGTGCCTTGGCTTCAAACAATACATCCCAAGCAAGCGCGCCCGGTATGGGGTCAAATTGCATAAGCTCTGTGAAAAGGCCACAGGCTATACACACAAATTTCGTGTCTTTGAGGGTTAAGATCAGACCCTGGAGCCGGTCGGTTGCCCTGACTACCTGGGGAGTAGTGGGAAGACAGTCTGGGACTTGGTGTCACCCTTATTTGGCAAGGGGTACCATCTTTATGTGGACAATTTTTACACAAGTGTGCCCCTCCTCAGGCATTTGTTTTTAGAACAGATTGGCTGCTGTGGCACCGCGCTGGGGCTTCTCCCAACGGCTCGTTACCACCTGTCTTGCAAGGGGGGGAGAGGGCTGCCTTGTGTAACGAAGAACTGCTTGCGGTGAAATGGAGAGACAAGCGTGACGTTTACATGCTCTCCTCCATTCACGCAGACACAACAATACAAATTGAACGAGCAATCATTGAAAAGCCCCTCTCGGTCCACGACTATAATATGCTCATGGGAGGGGTGGACTTCAATGACCAGATGTTGGCTCCTTATTTAGTGTCCCGCTGCACCAGAAGCTGGTATAAGAAGGTGTCTGTATATTTAATTTAATTGGCTATGTACAATAGTTTTGTTCTCTACAGTAAGGCTGGGAGAACAGGATCCTTTCTCAAATTTCAGGAAGAGATCATCAAGAATCTCCTGTATCCAGGAGGTTCCATGGCCCCATCCACCAGTGTAGTGAGCTGTCTACATGAACAACATTTCCCCAATGTCGCCAACCCGAAAAAAATGTTGTATCTGTAGCAGGAGTGGAATAAGGTGTGACACCCGCTATTTCTGTCCTGACTGCCCTGACCAACCTGCCCTATGCTTAGGGGAGTGTTTCCGGAAGTACCACACACAGGTACACTATTAGCATAGGGATTGCATCTCACAGGACAGACACACAGGGCTCTTAGGGCCCTTTCACACAGAGCTGCTGTAAACCTCTCCTTTCACCTGGGAAAAAGTGCATAATGTACTTCACCACATCTCTTTTTTTTTTTACCTTCTAGGTGGACCAACCGATGAACCAGCTGCAGCACTGATGTGCATTCTGACATGCATTGTGCTGCTGTCATATTAAACAAAAGTCTGTGTATGCGGCGCTGAAAGACGAGATTTCTCCTCTGCATTAAAAAAGATACGTTTGCCGAGGCTTATGAGCTGAGGGGCGGTGTTCATATGCTTTGGCAAACACTTTGTATATAAAAAAAAAAAAAAAAAATCCCGGCAATGATTTATTCATCCACATCAATTGATGTAAATGGAGAAATCGGGTTTGCCAGGGCATATGGGCTAAGTGGGTTTGGATGTTGGGGGGAGCTCCTATGTCCTGGCAGGCAGACACCTTTCCCCTCAATTATTTTATTTTTGTTTGGCAGAGATTTTTTCATCCACATTGATCGATGCGAATTAAGAAATCTGTGCCGTTCATTTTTTCTTTCAGCCCAGAGGCTGAACAGAAAAAAAAAAAATCTCATTACCTGTATGCTCAATATAAGGAGACTGGCAGAAACTCCTAATGCTGGCCATAAATGTAATGATTGAGGAGACTCTCAAATGCCAGGTTAGCAAGTTAGCGGAAAATGATTTTTTTTTTTGTTTTTTTTTCCTTACAAAGTCTCGTATTCCACTAACTTGTGACAAAAAATAAAAACTTCTATGAACTCACTTTGCCCATCATGAAATACCTTGGGGTGTCTTCTTTCCAAAATGGGGTCACATGTGGGGTATTTATACTGCCCTGACATTTTAGGGGCCCTAAAGCGTGAGAAGAAGTCTGGAATCCAAATGTCGAAAAATGCCCTCCCCCAAAAAAATTGTGCCCCTTTGCCCACCTAGGCTACAAAAAAGTGTCACACATGTGGTATCGCCGTACTCAGGAGACGTTGGGCAATGTGTTTTGGGGTGTCTTTTTACATATACCAATGCTGGGTGTGAGAAATATCTCTCTAAAATGACAACTTTGTATTAAAAAATGGGAAAAGTTTACTTTTAGAGAGCTATTTCTCTCACCCAGCATGGGTATATGTAAAAATACAACCCAAAACACATTGCCCTACTTCTTCCGAGTACGGCAATACCACATGTGTGACACTTTTTTGCAGCCTAGGTGGGCAAAGGGACCCAAATTCTAAAGAGCGCCTTTAGGATTTCACAGGGCATTTTTTACACATTTGGATTTCAAACTACTTCTCACGCATTAGGGCCCCTAAAATGCCAGAGCAGTATAAATACCCCACATGTGACTCCATTTTGGAAAGAAGACACCCCAAGGTATTTTGTGATGGGCAAAGTGAGTTCATGGAAGTTTTTATTTTTTGTCACAAGTTAGTGGAATATGAGACTTTGTAAGAAAAAAATAAAAAGAAATCATCATTTTCTGCTAACTTGTGACAAAAAATAAAAACTTCTATGAACTCACTATGCCCATCAGCGAATACCTTAGGGTGTCTACTTTCCAAAATGGGGTCATTTGTGGGGTGTTTCTACTGTCTGGGCATTGTATAACCTCAGGAAACATGACAGGTGCTCAGAAAGTCAGAGCTGCTTCAAAATGCAGAAATTCACATTTTTGTACCATAGTTTGTAAACGCTCTAACTTTTGCGCAAACCAATAAATATACACTTATTGCATTTTTTTTAACAAAGACATGTAGAACAATAGATTTTGAGAAAAAAGTATATAGAAATGTAGTCTTATTTGAAAAATTTTACAACTGAAAATGAAAAACGTCATTTTTTTTGCAAATAAATCGGTAAATTTTGATTAATAACAAAAAAAGTAAAAATGAAATACCACCAAATGAAAGCTCTATTAGTGAGAAGAAAAGGAGGTAAAACTCATTTGGATGGTAAGTTGTATGACCGAGCAATAAACCGTGAAATTAGTGTAGTGCAGAATTGTAAAAAGTGGTCTGGTCATTAAGGGGGTTTAAGCTAGGGATGCTGAGGTGGTTAAGTAGAAACATGCAATAATGATTTCCTCATCTCAAACAATTTATTGAAACAAAAGCTAACAACAGTGGTGGGTATATCCCTCAAAAAATGTAAATTATTGAAAATGTGTCATGTGGCCTTGAGCATTAATTACAGCTCGACAACAATGTCTAATGCTGTTCACAAGTCGACTTATTGTCTGCTAAAGCGTGGCATTCCACTTTTCTTGATGGGTGGACCCAAGGTCATTGAGGTTCTGGAGTACAGACTCACGAGCCTCTACACAACGTCTCAGCTGATCTCATTAGTTTTCAATGAGATTCAGTTCTGGAGAAAGTGCAGGCCACTCCATTTGAGGTACCCCAGTCTCCATCATTTGTTCCCTAATGATGCAACCTCGATGAGCTAGCACATTGTCGCCTGTGCAGATGAAATTAGGCCTGTGTTGTTCATGCAGAGGCACAATGAGTTGATTAATGATGTTAATAAAGTAGTATGGGGTTGTCACTGTACCATTAACAAAGTGTAGGGCAGTTCTGTATTGACTAGACACAGTTGGCCACACTGTAACACCACCACTACCAAAGGCTCGTCTGGTGACAACAGTGGCTGATGCATAGTGCTCTCCTTGGATGTCTCCAACATCGTTGGTGGCTATCATTTCTACTATCATTTCTGCTCAGCCAGCATGAATTGACCTTCATCAGTGAACAGCATTGAGGTCCACTGGTCCTTCGTCCAGCATAGATGCTCTCTGGCCTATGCAAGATGATGACGCCTGTGGTCAGGTACCCTTGCGGGTCATCTAGCACACAAACTACGCTGTTGTAAACGGTTTTGAATAGTCTGAGGTGACACTTGGGTGCCTCTCACCTCCATCACCTCCTTCTTTAAATGTGCCTGGAGTTGTGTGATATTCATCTGGCTCCATAGGGCATTGTTTACAATGAAATGGTTATCAGTGTGGGATGTGTCCAAACGATGTCCAATTCTATTTTTTTCTGTGACTCTTCCCGTCTCTTGGTATCTCTGTTGCAACCTGCTGAAGACACTTTGTGACACTCTAAGCTCAGTTGCCACTTTCATCTGAGAACATCCTGCTTAAAGCATCGCAATGATGAGGTACTGTTGATCAATTGTTAGGTGTTGTCTTGGTCTCATGAAGTCAAAATTTGAACAGCATGATGAGGAGGACTATTTAAATACCAATTCTAATTGAACCAGGAAATTTCTTGGACGATTCATGGATCAAAATCCTGTTGTGAATTTTGCCATTAAGTTCCTTTTTGGAGAACAGCACGTTGTGCAAAAAGTACTGAAGCATTGAACAGTTGGACATGTGTATTCAAAAGAAGGTCACATTAAGTTCACCTGTAAAGGTTAGAGTTAATTTTAGGTCCATCCTGAAATTTCACCCACAAGCCAAATATCCCTAACTTTTTGCAAGTAGCATATATATATAATATTACATAGACATATGCTTTAAGTTCAATCCTTTCCCCTATTGCCTATTATATTAGAAATAGGCTAATATGTATACCAGCACAACCACTAACCCCTGTCCCCTCTGCTACTCCTACATCACACATAGTGTAAGTAGTCACTCACACACTGTGTGTTCCACTTTCTTCAGCAAAATGTGTTTAAGAGCATGGCAAATGCTCTGCAAACAAATGTGGATAGGAAAATTAATTAAAATAACATAAAAGACCTTAAAAAAATAAAAATTAGGAATGATCTAGGAGGAAGAGGTTGAGGAGGCAGTGAATGGGTGGATGTGGCGGTGTAGGCTCACGTGGCGGTCTTGGTGGAAGCGGCTGCAAAGGAGGAATAGGTAGCCAACACAGATGTGTTTTATTTTGCATTTTTACATAGGGGTATCCCCAAAAATATTGGGACATATAAACAAAAAAAATAAGTGCACTTGAGTACAAGGATGGATGGTTGAGGGTGTTAGAACTGTCTATTCTACACAATGTAAGTATTGTGGGATCCAGGACTGGTTCATTTTAATGAACGTGAGCTTGTCCACGTTGGTTGTGAACAGGCGGCTGCATCTGTCTGTAATGATGCCTCCTGCCATGCTAATTACACGTTCAAAGAGTACACTGGCTGCAGGGCAGGCCAGCACCTCCAAGGCATACAGGGCAAGCTCTGGCCATGTGGACAATTTGGAGGCCCAAAAGTTGAATGGCGCAGAACCATCAGTCAGTACGTGTAGTCGTGTGCACAGGTACTGTTCCACCATGTTGGTCAAATGCTGCCTCCTGCTAACATGCTCCATATCAGCAGGTGGAGCCGGTTGTTGCAGTGAGGCGACAAAGCTTTTCCAAATGTCGGACCATGCTAAGCCTGTCTTCTGAGGTGCTGGCGCTGAAACAGCTGCGTTGGCGACCTCTTCATCCTCCCCTGCCTTTGCCTTGTGCTTCCACTTGTCCCCCGGCGTCAGTCAGGAATGCTCTCAGGAGTTCCAACTGGTGGGCATGTCACATATGAGGCAGTGAGCGGGAAGGCTGAAGTTATGTTGTAGCGCAGACAGGCAAGCGGCGGCAGGATGAGAACGCCAGAAGCGTGTACAGACCGCCCGCACTTTATGCAGCAGCTCAGACATCTCGGGGTAGTCGTGAATGAATTTCTGTACCACCAAATTCAGCACATGCACCAGGCAAGGGATGTGCGTCAAACCGGCTAGTCCCAGAGCTGCAACAAGATTTTGTCCATTAGGCCGGGCTTGAGGCTCACTGGCAGCAACCATTCGTCGGTCTGTTGTTCTATACCCCGCCACAACTCCTGTGCGGTGTGGGGCCTGTCCCCCAAACACATCAGTTTCAGAACGGCCTGCTGACATTTACCCCTGGCTGTGCTGAAGTTGGTGGTGAAGGTCTGTCGCTGACTGGATGAGGATGTAGAACAAGCAACATGAGCTGTTTGAAGCTGTCAGTCTCCACCAGCCTGAATGACAGCATTTCAAAGGCCAGTAGTTTAGAAATGCTGGCATTTAGGGCCAGAGATCGAAGGTGGCTAGGTGGGAATTTACATTTTCTCTTCAAGGTTTGGGAGATGGAGAGCTGAACGCTTCCATCTGATGTGGTGGTGTTGGTGGCACATCCTCTGTTTGCAGGGTGGCAGGTGCCAACGTTCCTCCAGAGGTGGAGAAAGAGGCCAAGGCAGCAGCAGAAGAGGGAGCAGGAGGGGCCTGAGCCCGTTCTTGGTTTTGAAGGTGCTTACTCCACTGCAACCCGTGTCTCGCATGAAGATGCCTGGCCATGCAGGTTGTGCTAAGGTTCAGTATGTTAATGCCTCGCTTCAGACTTTGATGGCGCAGCATGCAAACCACTCAGGTCTTGTCGTAAGCACATTTTGTAAAGATGTGCCATGCCAGGGAACTCCTTGAATCTGCCTTTGGTGTGCTCGGTCCCTGGTGGCGGTGGCCAGTAAGAGGGGAACTGTCTTCCCTCTTTTGCTGCGCTGTTGGCTCGGTCTCACCACTGCTTCTTCCTCTGAACTCTGAAAGTCAGTGGCACGACCTTCATTCCATGTGGGGTCTAGGATCTCATCATTCCCTGCATCGTCTTCCACCCAGTCTTCCTCCCTGACCTCCTTTTCGGTCTGCACACTGCAGAAAGACGCAGCAGTTGGCACCTGTGTTTCGTCATCATCAGACGTGCTGAGGTGGTATTCCCATGTCCTTATCAGGAAACATAAGTGGTTGTGCGTCAGTGCATTCTATGCTTTCCACCCCTGGGGAAGGGCTAGGTGGATGCCCCGTGGTAAACCCTGACAGCAGAGTCTTCAAACAGCATAAGAGACTGCTGCATCACTTGAGGCTCAGGCTCAGACAGGTTCCCTGATGGACGTGGGTTTCAGGCGCTACCTGTGCGCTTTCTGCAGAAGACTGGGTGGGAAAAATGTGAACGTGCAGGATCCACTGTCGGCCACCCAATCGACTATCGCCTGTACTTGCTCAGGCCTTACCATCCTTAGAACAGCATTAGGCCCGACAAAATATCTCTGGAGATTCTGGCGCCTACTGGGATCTGAAGTAGTTGGTTCACTAGGACGTGTAGCTGGGACCGAACGGCCACATACTCTCCCTGCAGCAGTGGCTCCACCAACACCACCACCACGACCATGACCGTGTCTCTTATTAGAATTTTTCCTCATGGTTAGAGTTCCGCCAAGCAAGAAATAAAAAATAAAGGGAACGGTATACAGGTCCTTCTAAAAAAAATTAGCATATTGTGATAAAGTTCTGTATTTTCTGTAATGTACTGATAAACATTAGACTTTCATATATTTTAGATTCATTACACACCAACTGAATTAGTTCAAGCCTTTTATTGTTTTAATATTGATGATTTTGGCATACAGCTCATGAAAACCCAAATTTCCTATCTAAAAAAATTAGCATATTTTATCCGACCAATAAAAAAAAAGTGTTTTTAATACAAAAAAAGTCAACCTTCAAATAATTATGTTCAGTTATGCACTCAATACTTGGTCGGGAATCCTTTTGCAGAAAATACTGCTTCAATGCGGCGTGGCATGGAGGCAATCAGCCTGTGGCACTGCTGAGGTGTTATGGAGGCCCAGGATGCTTCGATAGCGGCCTTAAGCTCATCCAGAGTGTTGGGTCTTGCGTCTCTCAACTTTCTCTTCCCAATATCCCACAGATTCTCTATGGGGTTCAGGTCAGGAGAGTTGGCAGGCCAATTGAGCACAGTAATACCATGGTCAGTAAACCATTTACCAGTGGTTTTGGCACTGTGAGCAGGTGCCAGGTCGTGCTGAAAAATGAAATCTTCATCTCCATAAAGCAGATGGAAGCATGAAGTGCTCCAAAATCTCCTGATAGCTAGCTGCATTGACCCTGCCCATGATAAAACACAGTGGACCAACACCAGCAGCTGACATGGCACCCCAGACCATCACTGACTGTGGGTACTTAACACTGGACTTCAGGCATTTTGGCATTTCCCTCTCCCCAGTCTTCCTCCAGACTCTGGCACCTTGATTTCCGAATGACATGCAACAGTCCAGTGCTGCTTCTCTGTAGCCCAGGTCAGGCGCTTCTGCCGCTGTTTCTGGTTCAAAAGTGGCTTGACCTGGGGAATGCGGCACCTGTAACCCATTTCCTGCACACGCCTGTACACAGTGGCTCTGGATGTTTCTACTCCAGACTCAGTCCACTGCTTCCGCAGGTCCCCCAAGGTCTGGAATCAGTCCTTCTCCACAATCTTCCTCAGGGTCCGGTCACCTCTTCTCGTTGTGCAGCGTTTTCTGCCACACTTTTTCCTTCCCACAGACTTCCCACTGAGGTGCCTTGATACAGCACTCTGGGAACAGCCTATTCATTCAGAAATTTCTTTCTGTGTCTTACCCTCTTGCTTGAGGGTGTCAATGATGGCCTTCTTGACAGCAGTCAGGTCGGCAGTCTTACCCATGATTGCGGTTTTGAGTAATGAACCAGGCTGGGAGTTTTTAAAAGCCTCAGGAATCTTTTGCAGGTGTTTAGAGTTAATTAGTTGATTCAGATGATTAGGTTAATAGCTTGTTTAGAGAACCTTTTCATGATATGCAATTTTTTTTAGATAGGAATTTGGGGTTTTCATGAGCTGTATGCCAAAATCATCAATATTAAAACAATAAAAGGCTTGAACTACTTCAGTTGTGTGTAATGAATCTAAAATATATGAAAGTCTAATGTTTATCAGTACATTACAGAAAATAATGAACTTTATCACAATATGCTATTTTTTTTAGAAGGACCTGTATATGGGCTGGTTAATATGACAGATTCCTAGCAAAATTGATTTATTTCAGCTACTTCTAAATAGGTTCGGTCACACACAGATAGTGTCACAGCAGTGTATATGGGCTGGTTAATATGACAGATTATCAGCAAAATAGCTTTAGTTCAGGTACTTCTAAATGGGTACGGTCACACACAGATAGTGTCACAGTGGTGTGTATAGGCTGGTTAATATGACAGATTCCCCGGAAAATAGATTTATTTCAGCTACTTCTAAATAGGTTCGGTCACGCACAGATATTGTCACAGCGGTGTATATGGGTTGGTTAATATGACAGATTTCCAGCAAAATAGATTTATTTCAGCTACTTCTAAATTGGTTCGGTCATACACAGATAGTGTCACAGCAGTGTATATGGGCTGGTTAATATGACACATTCTCAGCAAAATAGCTTTAGTTCAGCTACTTATAAATAGGTTTGATCACACACAGATAGTGTCACAGCGGTCTATATGGACTGGTTAAAATGACAGATTCCCAGCAAAATAGCTTTTGTTCAGCTACTTCAAAATTCGTTCTGTTACACACCGATTGGGTCACAGAGCGGTATGGCCTGAAGACAAACATCTGATAATGCAATGCTGTGCTGGTGCACTGCAATTGCAGTAAAATGGCCGCCGATGACCGCTGAAAAAAGTGTCTGAAAACCCACAAAAGATCGATGATTCACAGCTGTAGATGTGCAGAATTTCAGGACTTTGTTGTATTTCTCCCTGCCTAATCTCTCCCTCACAGCAGCAGCAACCTATCCCTACACTAGTGAAGAGCAGAGTGACCTGCAGCGCTACGTGACTCCAGCTTATAACTTTTATACTAGAATTCCCTTGTTCAGGTCCCTTGCCGCCAGATCCACGTTCGCTTGGGCGACCGTGCGGAAAAATCAACGCGGCCTCCCTGCCTACCCCCTCCAGGTACCTATCCCCAGAGGTGAGACCTGTGCCCTTACCGGTGGAAACCTGTTGCTGGTCAGGTATAAGGACAAGAGGGATGTCCTTATGCTATCCATAATCCACGGTAACCGCACCACCCCTGTCTCCACGGTCCTCAAGCCCGATTGTATCGTCGACTACAATCGGTATATGGGAGGAGTTGATCTTTCTGATCAAGTCATCAAGCCATATAATGCCATGTGCAAAACCCGGGCATGGTACAAAAAGGTTGCGGTCTACTTGGTGAAGGTTGCCATGTACAACTCTTTTGTACTATCCCGAAGCGTTGGCATCACAGGGACATTCCTCCAATTCTATGAGGCAGTCCTCAAGGACCTGACCTTTTCGGACCGGGAAAGAGCAGGCCGGAGTACCTCGGGAATTGGAGGCGCCCGGATCGTCCCTGGCCAACATTTTCCAGGTGTGATCCCCCATACTAGAAAGAAGGGACAAACCCCTAAAAAGTGCAGAGTGTGTCGCAGGAGGGGGATACGGAAAGACACCACCACTCAGTGCGACACATGCCCCAATCATCCGGGCCTCTGCGTTATCTATTGCTTCAGGGAGTATCACACTTCCATGGAGTACTACATTTTTATAATCCCCAACAGTCCCCTAGAGAACATAAAAAACTATGGCTCTCAGACTTTGGAGACACGGAAACAATTCCCTCCCCCCCCCAAAAAAAAAAAAAAATATTTGTTTTAGTGGAGGCATCCTCAAACTGTGGCCCTCCAGATGTTGTAAAAATATAACTCCCAGCATGCCCAGACAACCTACATCCATCAGCAGGGCATTGTGGGAATTGTAGTTTTACAACATCTGGAGGGCCGCAGTTTGAGGATGCCTGCTTAGTATCTCAAGTCTTAGAGCCATGCATATTGGGCATCGCCGCGTACATAAAAATCTTCTCTATAAAAGTAACATGTAACCCAACCCCCCCGGATGAACAGCGTCCCCCCCAAAAAAAAAAGTGTAAAACCTATCACAAAAAGTGTAAAAGCGAGCGATCAAAATGTCATATGCACCCCCAATTAGTGCCAATAAAACCGCCATCTCATCCTGCCAACAATCATCCCCTACATTAGAAAAAAAAAAAGACGAAGGCACGCTGAAACGCACATTGGGGTTGGCGCCATCCTGAGGAGACACAGCATGGGTAATTGTCCAATGTTCATTATATCTATCAGCTTTTTGCACATGCACTTTAATGAATGAGAATCATGTTGAATACCAATGGACTTGCATCCGCTGTATATCTCCTCTAGTGATGTCGTTTTTTATCTCCTGCACTATTGTTTTTAATCATGTCTGTATTTAATTATGTAATATATTGTGAGTTTTGTAATAAAGGATATAATTAGTATAAGCGGTCTGGCATTTTCTGTGTAGGTTATATACCCTACATTAGATAGTTGCCCAAAAAAAAAAAAAAAAAAACTGTAGCTCCCAGGCTATGGAGATACTAAAATAATTTTTGGGGTTCCTAAAATGATAATATAGTGTAAAATCTAAATACATTTTAAAATGTTGACATATTAGGTATCGCCGCGTCCGTAAGAATCTGACTTATAAAAATTACATTTGACCAAACCCCTCGGATGAACAGTGTTAAAAATATAAAATAAAAATGGTGCCAAAACACCCATTTTTGTGCAAAATTTCCATTTGAATCCTTTTTTTCAGGTAATAAAGCAAGGGTTAACAGCCAAACAAAACTAAATATTTATGGCCCTGATTCTGTAGTTTGCAGAAACACCCCATATGTGCTTGTAAATGGCTATATAGCCACACGGCAGGGCATAGAACGAAGGGAACTTCATATGGTTTCTGGAAGGCAGGTTTTGATGGACTAGTTTTTTTGACACCATGTCCCATTAGAAGCCCCCCCTGATGTAGCCTAGACTAGAAAGTCCAAAAAAGTGACCCCCATCTAATAAATTACACCCCTCAAGGTATTCAAAAGTTACTTTACAAACTTTGTTAACCCTTTAGGTGTTCCACAAAACTAAATAGCGAATGTAGAAACAATTTTAGAATGTAATTTTTTTGTTACCTTGCCTCAAAAAAGTGTAATATAGAGCAACCAAAAATCATATTTAGCCCTAAAATAGTCCCAAAACAACAACCACCTTATCCCGTAGTTTCCTAGATGGGGTCACTTTTATGGAGTTTCTACTCTAGGGGTGCATCAGGGGGCTTGAAAGGGTACATGGTGTAAATAAACCAGTCCAGCAAAATCTGCCTTCCAAAAACCATATGGCGTTCCCCTTCTTCTATGTCCTGCCGTTTAGCCAAATAGTAGTTTACGACCACATGTGGGGTGTTTCTGCAAACTACAGAATCAGAAATGTTTGGCTGTTAACCCATTTTTTTCCAGTAATAAAGTAAGGGTTAAAATGGAACATTTTCCAAAAAATTAAAATTTCTAAATTGTTTCTTCATCTGCCATTAACTCTTGTGAAACACCTAAAGGGTTAACAACGTTTGTAAACCCAGTTTTGAATACCTTGAGGGGTATACTTTCTTATATGGAGTCACTTTTTGGGAATTTCTATTCTAGGGGTGCAACGGGGGGCTTCAAATGGGACATGGTATAAACAAAACCAGTCCTGCAAAATCTGCCTTCCAAAACCCATATGGCGTTCCCCTCCTTCTATGTCCTCCCGTTTGGCCAAACAGTAGTTTACGACCACATATGTGTTGTTTTTGCAAACTACAGAATCAGGGCAACCCATATTGAGTTTTGTTTGGCAGTTAACCCTTACTTTATTACTGGGAAAAAATGGGTTAAAATGGAAAATTTTCCCAAAAATAGAAATTTCTAAATTGTTTCTCCATCTGCCATTAACTCTTGTGCAACACCTAAAGGGTTAACAAAGTTTGTAAACCCAGTTTGAATACCTTGAGGGGTATACTTTCTTAGATGGAGTCACTTTTGGGGAATTTCTATTCATGGGGTGCAATGGGAGGCTTCAAATGGGACATGGTATAAACAAAACCAGTCCTGCAAAATCTGCCTTCCAAAACCCATTTGACGTTCCCCTCCTTCTATGTCCTCCCGTTTGGCCAAACAGTAGTTTACGACCACATATGGGGTGTTTTTGCAAACTACAGTATCAGGGCAACCCATATTGAGTTTTGTTTGGCAGTTAACCCTTACTTTATTACTGGGAAAAATGGGCTAAAATGGAAAATTTTCCAAAAAATAGAAATTTCAAAATAGTTTCTCCATCTCCCATTAAATCTTGTGGAACACCTAAAGGGTTAACAAAGTTTGTAAACCCAGTTTTGAATACCTTGAGGGGTGTACTTTCTTAGATGGAGTAACTTTTTTTGAATTTCTATTCTAGGGGTGCAACGGGGGGCTTCAAATTGGACATGGTATAAACAAAACCAGTCCTGCAAAATCTGCCTTCCAAAACCCATATGGCGTTCCCCTCCTTCTATGTCCTCCCATTTGGCCAAACAGTAGTTTACGACCACATATGGGGTGTTTCTGCAAACTACAGAATCAGGGCAACCCATTTTGAGTTTTGTTTGGCAGTTAACTCTTGTTTTTTTTTTCCAGGAAAAAATGTATTATATTGGAAAATGTTCCCAAACATTGAAATTCTTGCATTTTATGTCCATTTGCCATGAAGTCTTGTGGAAGACTTAAAGGGTTAACAAAGTTTGTAAAAACAGTTTTGAATACCCTGAGGGGTGTAGTTTCTAGATGGGGTCATTTTTGGATGGTTTCTATTATGTAAGTCTCACAAAGTGACTTTAAACCTAAATTTTCTTCTAAACTTCAAAGCTATGTAACATCCCCAAAAATTAAATATCATTCCCAAAATTATGCAAGCATGAAGTAGACATATAGGGGATGTAAAGTCATCACAATTTTTGGGGGTATTACCATGTATTACAGAACTAGAGAAACTGAAACTTTGAAATTTGCAAATTTTTCAAAATTCTTGGTAAATTTTTCATTTTTTTATGCAAAAAAAAATACTTTTTGGACCCAATTTTAGCAGTGTCATGAAGTACAATATGTGACGAATAAACAATCTCAGAACGGCCTGGGTAAGTAAAAGCGCTTTAAAGTTATCAGCACTTAAAGTGACACTGGTCAGATTTGCAAAAAATGACCAAGTCCTTAAGGTGAAATAGGGCTGAGTCCTTAAGGGGTTAAGGAGACTGGGTCACATGGTGCTCTTAGCCAATCACAGCCATGCCAATAGTAGGCATGGCTGTGATGGCCTCTTGGGGCAAGTAGTATGACTCTTATTGATTGGCTGCTTTGCAGCCTTTCAAAAAGCACCATGGAAATTTCCAAACACCGAACCCAAACCCGAACTTTTACGTAAAGGTTCGGGTGGAAAAAATCGTAAAGTTCTGTACGAACCCGAACTTTACAGTTCGGGTTTGCTCAACTCTAGATGTGCTGACTAACCCTCATTTTATTTTTACATTTTTATTGTCGTTAGTGTCAATACTGAGTACACTAACAGTGAAAATCTGTCTAAAAAAAAAAAAATGCTAGAAAACATAAACTATGTATTTCCCACTTCTCGCTACCAGACCCCTAGGAATCTCATGATTCTCAGAACCTAATTATTCAGGTAAATTGTGGACATTATCAAAACATTTCAGGAAGGAAATGGAAAATCATGTACCTCCCCTTTAAAGACTGTATTTCTAAAAACATCACATCAATAGCATTTTGTGTGCAATGCTGCTATGTTCTTAACATTTATGTAAATTAATCTTTTCCTTTACATTTTCATGAAATCAACAGCTTTCCTCCTAGTAATTATTGCAGTGGAAATCATCATCACAGTCTCCTGTAATTCCCAGGGCCTAGAAAAGATTACTTCTGCTTCACTTCTTTTAGCATCCTATTTGCACATCCTAGAACAACATGTTGGTTGAATGTTTCATTCATTAGCAAAAACCTGATCACAGCATCAGGCCTGCTACCTGTTTTAACCACTAATTACTAGCAATATATTTTGGAGCAAAAATGTGTCACTGTCTTTAAGAGCACAAATAAATCAGCACCTCAGATAGATATATTTTTAATGTACATTAGGTAACATTTTTTATGTCAAATAATATGAATAATTACATTAAACTGGTGTGATTTTTGACATGAAAAGGATGGTATGAAGGAAGAAAAAAGGATTATAATTTTTTCACAAGTAAGTAGCCAATAAAAATTAGATTAATGTCTGTATTGTTTGCCAATTTTGATTAAACAATAAAGTTCAAGGCTATGTACACCTTTGGAGGCATTTTTTCATTGCATGTTACTCATATTTAGCAAAAAAAAAAAAAAATATTCAATTAGCCTTTATTAAAAATATTGAGCTGTCACAAAGGGTTAATTGTTTTTCTAGGTGTGTAACTGGTACTTTCACTTTGTGACAGTCATCTAATAACTCTTATCTCTAAACTACTGAGAGGTCAATAAACATTTATTTAAGCCTCGTTCTTATCAGTAAGATAAGAACTGAGCTATAATGAGTGTTTATAATATCAGAAATAAGGAAAAGACAGAAAATCCAAATGGTGCTACTAGAGTATGTCAGCTCTGTACAGAAAAAAGTGCACACTACTTTTAATAAAGACCAACATAAAAAAAAATAAAAAATTTAGCTCAAAAGGAGTAAAATACAATTATGAAAAAAATGCCCACAAAGGTGTACATAGCCTTTGCTGTTACAGCACGTACTGCTTCTCCCCTATTTGTGACTTAACTGCACCCAAGTGCACTGTCCTAATTGGGCCTGCATCTACTTGACTATAATGCTATAGAACTAGTATATATATATATATATAAATGCTTGCCACATTTTACTATTTAGGGGTTGTTCCATGAGACAAATTCCTATCCGTATAGTCTCTTATGGCATTTGCACATTATAGTGGTTGAATGAATCCTTGTTCAGGTTTCAGGTCCCACTTTTTTTAAGAGTGGAGAGCCACTCCATAACTTTGTAAACTTTGTCCATTGATATATAAACAGCCATTTATTTAAATGCTTAATATTATATATGCTCTACAAGCTATACAATGCATTTCACATTAAATCTAATGTTTATGGCCACCTTAATCGTCTGGTCATTTAACCAATCAAATTTTAGAAAGCTTTGACGTTAACTAGGCATGCATTTTCTATGTAACAAACATACCAACTAGCTCAGCCTACAATTAATATTCAAGTTTGACATTTTGGGGTGCATCTGTAGTACCCCGGATCTTGTGGGGCTTGGTTTGTAATGTAAATGCAGTGTGAACATAATGACATGTAATACGCCTTGCTTACCAGCAGATAGGTTTGCAATGTCTGGTAACAGGAATGGCACTTACCATTCCATTCCTCCCCTCTTGGTAGGAGTGGACTGGTCTGACTTCCCGCCAAGGGTGAGGCTGAGCTAGGAAGAATAAGTCTAGGAATGTAGTGAGTGAGAAGTAGAGATGAGCGAATCAAAGCTGACAAAGTAGAATTTTTACTGAAATTTGGAACGAATTCCATTTACAACTAATACAAATTTCCTCGTGCTTCAAGGTAGCAAATCACAATTTTCCTAAAATGGCAGCTAAACGTGTGAGGACTGAGGACATGGGGCAAGAAACTCTGGGAAGACGGGATCACCCAGTTTGACATGCCTACATGCAGCCAATCAGCAGCCAGCCCTGTGATGTCACAGCATATATTTTAGATTCTGCCATTTTCCAGCTTTCAGAGTGCAGGGACAGATGTGTGAAGGCTCTAGGGACAGCAATTGGAAAAACTTCTATGTTTTAAAAAAAAACTGAAAAAAAGATTTATAAGTGCAGGGAAAGGATAGGGAGGAGTCATTTGACAACATTTTAGTGCAGGGAGAGACATCAGAAGGCACTAGGGACATTGATCAAAATAGCCATTAGACAGTTCTGTCATTCCAGCTTTTTGTTATTGGGCTGCAAGTGTTACAATGAAAACCCTTTAGTGGCTTATATCTTAGTATCTAATTCAGTAAGACAAGAAAAATATATATGCACTGCACTGTTGCAGTTATTTCTGGTGAAAGGTTATAAGGGCATATTTTAGTAAAAAAAACTGGCGTATTTCAGTCCAACCAGAAAAAATATATACTCATTTCATTTCTGTAGTTATTTCTGTTGAAAGCGTATAGGGGCGTACTTCATTAAAAAAATAAAAATATATATGCACTGCACTGTTGCAGTTATTTCTGGTAAAAGCGTATAGAGGAGTATTTCAGTACTACAAGAAAAATATATTCTCAGCACATTTCTGCAGTTATTTCTGGTGAAAGCGTATATTGGCCTGTTTCAGTCCAACAAGAAAAATATATGCTCAGTTCACTTCTGCAGTTATTTGTGTTAAAAGCATATAGGGGAATATTACAGCAAAAAATGAAAAATATATATGCACTGCACTGTAGCAGTTATTTCTGGTGAAAGTGTATAGGGGCATATTTCAGTAAAACAAGAAAAATATGTTCTTAGTGCATTTCTGTAGTTAATTCTGGTGAATGTTTATAGTGGCCAATTTCAGTCCAAAAAGAGAAATATATGATCAGTTTGTTTTTGCAGTTATTTGTGTTGAAAGCGTATAGGGACGTATTACAGTAAAAAAGAAAAATATATACACACTGTACTGTTGAAGTTGTTTCTGATGAATGTGTATAGGGGAGTATTTCAGTATAACAAGAAAAATGTATTCTCAGTGCATTTCTGCAGTTAATTCTGGTGAAAGCGTATAGTGGCCCATTTCAGTCCAAGAAGAAAAATATATTCTCAGTTATCTTCTGCAGTTATTTTCGTTGAAAGCGTACAGGGACGTATTACAGTAAAAAAAAAAAAAATAATATATATATATATATATATATATATATATATGCATTGTACTGTTGCAGTTTTTCTGGTGAAAGCATATATGGGGAGTATTTCAGTACTAGAAGAAAAATATATTCTCAGTACATTTCTGCAGTTGATTCTGGTGAAAGTGTGTAGTGGCCTGTTTCAGTCCAAAAAGAAAAATATATACTCAGTTCACTTCTGCAGTTATTTGTGTTGAAAGTGTATAGGTGCGTATTACAGTAAAAAGAGAAAAAATATATACGCAGTGCACTGTTGCAGTTATTTCTGGTGAATGCATATAGGGAAATATTTCAGTATAACAAGAAAAAAATATTATCCGTGCATTTCTGCAGTTAATTCTGGTGGAAGCGTAAAGTGGCCAATTTTAGTCCAAGAAGTAAAATATATTCTCAGTTAACTAATGCAGCTATTTCTGTTGAAAGCGTATAGGGGCGTATTACAGTAAAAAAAAAATAACAATATATACGCACTACACTGTTGCAGTTATTTCTGGTGAAAGTGTATAGGGTCATATTTCAGTACAACAAGAAAAAATAATTCTCAGTGCATTTCTGCAGTTAATGCTGGTAAAAGCGTATGATGGCCTATTTCAGTCCAAGAAGAAAAATATATTCTCAGTTAACTACTGCAGTTATTTCTGTTGAAAGCGTATAGGGGCGTATTACAGTAAAAAAAGAAAAAATGATATGCACTGCACTGTTGCAGTTATTTCTGGTGAATGCATATAGGGAAGTATTTCAGTATAACAAGAAAAATATATTCTCAGTGCATTTCTTCAGTTAATTCTGGTGAAAGCCTATAGTAGTCCATTTCAGTCCAAGAAGAAAAATATATGTTTAGTTTACTTCTGCAGTTATTTGTGTTAAAAGCATATAGGGGCGTATTACAGTAAAAAAAATTAAATATATATATATACACAATACACTGTTGCAGTTTTTTTTCTGGTGAAAGCGTATAGGGGTGTATTACAGGAAAAAAATAAAATATATATATATATATATATATATATATATATGCACTGCACTGTTGCAGTTATTCCTGTGCAATGCATATAGGGGAGTATTTCAGTACTACAAGAAAAATATATTCTCAGTGCATTTCTGCAGTTAATTCTGGTGAAAGTGTATAGTGACCTATTTCAGTCCAAGGAGAAAAATATATGCTCAGTTCACTTCTGCAGTTATTTTTGTTGAAAGTCTATAGGAACGTAATACAGTAAAAAAAATAAAAAATATATACATATTTCACTGGTGCACTTATTTGTGGCAAAAGCGTTCAGTGGCCTATTTCAGTACAGAAAGAAAAATATATTCTCAGTTCATGTCGGTGGTTATATGTGTTGAAAGCATGGCTGGAAGTCAGCATGGTGGCAGCAGTGTGAGGTCGGGAGCTAAATCGGGGTAGAGCACCTGCTTCGTAGCAGCCTACCTACCTGGGAAGTAGTGGTGCAGGGGTTAAGTAGCAGCGGTAGCAGTCAGTCAGTGCAGCGGTTATGTATTTTTTTTTCAGTACAAAAAGAAATATACATTCTCAGTTCACATCGACAGCGGTTATATGTGTTGAAAGCATTTAGGGGCCAATTTAAGTACAAAAAATATATTGGTGGTTATATGTGTCGAAAGCATGGCTGAGATTCAGCAGGGTGGCAACAGTGGGAGGTCGGGAGCCAAACGTACCCGGGGTAGAGCACCCTACCTACCCGTGAAGTAGTGGTGCAGGGGTTCACGGAAGTAGCAGTGGTATCAATCAGTCAGTGTAGCGGTTATATTTGGAAAAGCAAAATTTATGCAGCGGTCAGCACTGCGGTTATATGAGGTAAAATCTCCATGATGTCTCCATGATTAATCTGCAGCGTGTGGGCCCCGTGTGGCTTCTACACACTTTCAAAATAATCCTTCAGTGGAGTGAATAGATGCCGGGTGACAGGAACACTCCATGACCTTCCCAGGAGCTGCTGTCGGGAGCAGCGGTTCATTTATGAGGCGTCAGTATAGTGTGAGGGGGAATCTAAACCCCTTTCCATCTCCGTGCTCCCATATGTGTGGTAAAATCTTTATTGAAGTATTTTGGTGGAAAAATAAATTTTATTCAGCGTTTAGCACTGCAGTTATATGCGGTAAAAAAATTGTGACTTATTTAGTTGGAAAAAAAATTTGTATTCAGTGTTAAGCGCTGCACTTATATGCAGTAACTAGAGTTGAGCGAACACCTGGATGTTCGGGTTCAACGGGTTCGGCAGAACTTCACAAAAAAGTTGAGTTCGGGACCCGAACTTTTAAGCACTAAAATGGCTCTAATAAAGTCATGGAAAGGGCTAGAGATCTGCAAATGGCAGCAAATTGTGGTCAAGAGCATGGCAAGTGCTCTGCAAACAAATGTGGATAGGGAAATAACTTAAAATAACATAAAATTCATAAAAATAAAAAAATATAATCTTGATCTTGGAGGACGAGGTCCATATGGAGTAGAAGGTTGAGGAGGCAGTGGATGTGTCGGCGTAGGTAGAAGTGGCAGTAGAGGATGAGGCGGTAGCCTACACTGCATTTTGGTTTTATTTTATTTTTGTTTAAATTAGGGTACACCCCAAAACATTGGGAAATATAACCTGTGAAAACCCCCTCCAGCCATGCTAAACAAATGTTCTGTAATGGGGTGACGAAGACGCACTCTGTCATCAGCCACAGCCCTGCTGCTTAGTTTCGGGAGAGATGATCTGTGTTTGACCTCGTTCCCAGGGCGGCTTTGCTAGCTGGGAGGCTCCCTGCTTCTAGGTCTGCCTTGAGTGCTGAGCTGATCACTCGGTGCTCGACTGGTCGGTCTGTCGGTCATGAGATGCTGGCCACGTCACATGACCCTCACTCCCCACTATAAATACAGGCAGCCTGCTGGCCACAGGTTGCCTGTTAATTTAGGTTCCTGGCATTTGTTGGATACCTGTATACTTACCTGATCCTGTTCCCTGACTGCTCCTCCTGTACTGCACATCCCTCCTGGTATTTTGACCTCGGCTTCCACCTGACTATTCTTTGCGGACTCTTTTGGTACTTCTTGACTCTCCTGGTATTTATGACCCCGGCCTCTCCTGACCATTTTTTGCTTATCCCTCTGTACTGCGTTGTCCTCTTGGTTTTGACCCGGTCCGTTCACTAACCGTTATTTGTCCTGTTTGTCCTTCCCGCACGTATCCCCTGTCATCAGGACTCGTGAGGCAAGTAGGCAGGGCCAGGGGTGAGGGTGGAACGCAGTGGTCACTATCCTCCCCCCTGTGTGTGTGTGTACGTGACCGTTACACGTTCAGACAATACACTGGCTGAAAGGGCAGGCCAGCACCTCCAAGGCGTAAAGGGCAAGCTCAGGCCATATGCCCAATTTGGAGACCCAGAAGTTGATGGGGGCAGACCCATCAGTCAGTACGTGTAGGTGTGTGCACACATACTGCTCCACCATGTCTCACGTCCCCGTGATCAGTGATGGCCAGTTCACCGTGTTCACCCGTGAACACATGCAGGCTGCTATCTTAACTCACAAGTCCGGCAATGCACAGGTAAATCCTTACCTGTGCCTGTGCCGGGAGCCGGTCTGAAACAAATGCGGTCACCGGGAGCAGACAGTTCCAGGAAAAGCCGCCTGGGGCCTTCATCGGGCTGTTCTGGGAACTGCCAGCTCCCTGTGACCGCATTTCTTTCAGACCGGCTCCCGGCGCAGGCACAGGTAAGGACTTACTTGTGCATCGCCGGACTTGTGAGTTAAGATAGCAGCCCGAATGTGTTCACGGGCGAACGCGACAAACTGGCCATCACTGCCCGTGATGTCCACGATCCAATTGGATATCTGCTCTATCAACTTTCGATGTTCTTTTCTGCACCTACCATGTTGATCACAGTTAGCGTCGAATCAGGGTTCCAAGCCGGAGAGGGATCGTGAGAAAGGGAGACCCCATCCAAGGGAGGTCAATGGCTGCAATTTGATCAAACTGAAATGTGGAACAAATTATTGAAGCTGAAGCTTCCAAGTTAAGGAGGGGGGCGCGCGGCAATTACCCACTTCTGACTTGGGGAGGTAGTGACGATAAATAACCATACAGGACTCTTAAGATGCCCTGTTATTGGAATGATTAATAAAAAATTATAGGGAATGTCACTGGGGTATTTTGGATTTGAAACGTTAGACAGAAAAGGCCCTGCTGCCGCTTTGTTGACTCTAGATAACTTCTGCCCAATCGCACGTCCCCGTGACATCCACAAATCATTTGGATATCTTCTCTATCAACTTTTGATGTTCTTTTCTGTGCCTACCATGTTGATCATGGTTAACGGTGAATCAGGGTTCCACGCCGGAGAGAGAGCGTGAGAAAGTGATACCACACCCAAGGGAGGTCAATGGCTCCAATGTGATCGAGCGGAAATGTGGGACAAGTTATTAAATTTGAAGCATCAAATGAAAGGAGGGAGCGTGCGTCAATTAAAAATGAATTTTAGAAATTGAATTCCCTGTCACCTATGCAGAGCAGGGGTTTTTCATCGCCAGAAATGGGTTAATGTCACCCACCAATGGAACAGATGATTTTTAAAAATGTCAGTCCCTGTCACCTATGCAGAGCAGGGGTTTAATGTAAAATGTCACCCAAGAATGTAACGGACGAATTAGTGAAATGTATTTCCTTGTCCACTAGGTAGAGCGCGGGCGAATGTGTCACATTACTGAATGTCACACAACTATTCAGATAAATCTTTGTTGCACACGGTTAGTAGGGTTCCAACCCCGTCTTAAGCGTCTGACTTCCTGCTACCTATTCCTCACCCTCTTATACTGCGGCATAGGTAAGTTCAATGGGTCTTCTCTAAGCAAATCTCAGCTTATGTAAGTGTTATATCAGTTCATCTAGTCACACCTTGACTACCATCAGATATGGTCCAGCAGGACCCTTGTCTACTCATGTGAAATATATCTTGCAAGTCTCCAGTTTGTTTTACAGTTAATGACTCCATTGCATATATTCCTGCTATGTACATATTCCTATGATGCAACATTTACCAAGGATTAGATATACATCTGTCCATCTCCTCAATATACCGTGTCCATCCATCTCCTTGATATTATGTTTTGTTATGCTGTCCATACAGATATTAGTTGTACTTTATCATGGTCATTATGTTTGGGATGTTTTCAAAAATATCTCTTTCTATGCTTTATCATTTAGAATATGTGAAGAAGGCCTGCATGCTAAAACGTTATACGATATGAATATTGCCGCAATTAAAATAAAAACCTGAATCAACCTAATTGCAAACCGAATAAGCTGTAGTTTTATTCTTTATTGTCACACAACTATGTAACAGAAAAATTTGTGACATTTATTAACCTGTCCGCTAGGTAGAGCAGTGGTATATCACAGCCAAAAATTGGTGACTGTCACCCGACAATGTAACAGAAAAATTTGTGAAATTTGTTTACCTGTCTACAAGATATAGCAGGAGTATATCACAGCCAAAAATTGGTGAATTTCACCCAAAAATGTAACAGACAAATTAGTGAAATTACATAAAATACGTACAAAAAATAAAAATAAAAATTGATGTATGAGGTGGAGGTCCATATGGAGTAAGAGGTTGAGGAGGCGGTGGATGTAGCGGTGTAGGTGGAAGTGGCGGTGGAGGAGGACAAGGTAGCCAACACTGTTTTTTGGTTTAATAATTATATATTCTTTTAATTAGGGTATACCCCAAAAGAGAGGGAAATATAAAAAATACAATAATGAGCAATTGCGCTGTAGTATAACAATGGCTGGGTAAGGCTGGTATACAGCACAAGGTATGGACAAGTCCTGTGAGATCCATGAACGTGAGCTTGTCCACATTGGCTGTGGACAGGCGGCTGTGCTTGTCTGTGATAACGCCCCTGTCATGCTAAACACACGTTCAGACAATACACTGGCTGCAGGCCAGGCCAGCACCTCCAAGGCGTAAAGGGCAAGCTCAGGCCATGTGCCCAATTTGGAGACCCAGAAGTTGAAGAGGGCATACCCGTCAATCAGTACGTGTAGGCGTGTGCACACATACTGCTCCACAATGTTGGTAAAATGCTGCCTCCTGCTTAGACGTTCCATATCAGTTGGTGGTGCTGCATATTGTGGCATGCAGACAAAGCATTTCCACATTTTGGCCATGCTAACCCTGACTTCTGAGGTGCTGGTGGTGCCCCAGCTGCGTTGGCAACCTCTTTCTCCTCCTCTGCCTTCGCATTGTGCTTCCACTGTGCCCCCACTGTCAGGTGGGAATGCAACCAGCAGCGTGCGCTTGTACTTGCGCATCTTACGATCACGCTCCAGTGACGGAATTAAGGACCGTTCGTTGTCCGTGTAATGGGGATTCAGCAGCGTGGCCACCCAGTAATCAGCACAAGTTAGAATGTGGGCAACTCGGCGGTCGATGCGGAGACACTGCAGCATGTAATTGCTCATGTGTGCCAGGCTGCCCAGAGGCAACAAAAAGCTGTCCTCTGTGGGAGGTGTATCGTCTGTGTCATCTTTATCCCCCCACCAATGCACCAGTGATGGCCATGAGCTGGGTTGGGTGCCATCCTGCTGTGAACACAGTTCCTCCTCCTCCATCTCCTCCTCCTCAGCCTCCACCTCCTCATCCTCCAGAACTGTGCCATGGCTGGACAATTGTGTACCTGACATTTTGGGTGGAGGAACCCACCCTCGGAGACACTTGTGAATGACTGGCCCGAAACCCTATGAAATGATCCCTCTTCCTCCCCTCCTCCTCCTCCTGTGCCACATGCTCCTCCATCATCGCCAGAAGCGTTTTCAAGGAGGCATAGATGTGGGATAGTAACGCTGAGAACTGCATTATTATTATTTACACCATGGTGTAAAGAAAACCCCCCTATGGACATTGAACCTGCCAGCCTAAGGACCACGGACACCCCAAGTTAACCCTGTCAAAATCGGAGATCCAAGGCGCATCCGACATAGATTCACTAGAGGGACACATGACGCTCGTCCAGCGCTGAAAAAGGAGCCGATGAATGTAACAAACGCCGGAACTTACATCTACAGAGCGGCGTGTTAAAAGACAGTGTGGGGAAAGGACCGAAGGAAATACCGATCCTAAAAGGCTTTGGCATAGCAGCAGAATCCTGTATAGCATCGTAACAGTGAGTAACAGCGGGACGCCGCACGTATCAATCACTGCTATTCACCAGCTGCTTTTCCGTCTCCTACTTGAAGGATACTAATACTGTGGATTTCATTTTTCCTGCAAAGACTGCACAGAGTATAACCATTAAAGTGGAATGGACATTTTTTTCTAGCATCATCATCCCCATAGATTGGATTATATCATTATCCAGGGCTCTTGTTATTTTTATTAACTTATTTATATTTTTATCTGTATGTTTTATTAATCATTCTAAGATTATGTGTGTTTTATGAATTGTTTGCTTTTAATTTTCAATAAATTGTGAGGTACATATATTTGGAGAGTGCCCAGTATCTTATTCACACTGCTATATATTCTTGTTTTAGAATATTACAAATATTTGTAAAAACTAATATATTTGTTTTTCAAATATTCATAATATTCTAAAACAAGAATAAATAGCAAAATAGTGAATATTAAAAAAACAAATATAGAACAATTTAGCTAATATAGTGCTATAATCTTTTTTTCAATAGTTGAATTTTTTTTTCCAATCTGAACTTCAGATTAGAAAAAAAATTACAACTATTAGACAAAGAAGATTATAGCACTATATTAGCTAAATTGCTCTACATTAGTTTTTTTTCGAATATTCGCTATATTGCTATATATTCTTGTTTTAGAATATTATGAATATTCGAAAAAATGAATATATTCAATATAGTGCTATATATTAGTTTTTTACAATATTCATAATTTTTCCCATTTAAAGTCATAATTCCTCCCTGCTTCTTGCTTGTGGGCCAAAAATGTATATGTCATTATATTCTAAATATTCACAAATTTTCGAATTACGTATATTCGCGATAAAAATTCAAAATTAGAATATTCGAGATCAACACTAAAGGACATGCGCCAAACTGCTATCCGCCTCAGCTCCAGCCACCACTGCATTTACCCAGTGTGCTATTAGGGAGATGTAACGTCCCTGAGCGTGCTTACTGGTCCACGTATCCGTAGTTAGGTGGACCTTGCCACAGACGGCGTTGCGCAGTGCACACCTAATTTTGTCCCCCACTTGGTTGTGTAGGGAAGGGATAGCTTGTCTGGAAAAGTAATGGCAGCTGGGCACAACGTACTGTAGGACACCCACCGCCATAAGGCTTTTAAAACTCTCCGTCTCCACCAGACGGAATGACATAATTTCAAAGGGCAGTAATTTTGAAATGCTGGCATTCAGGGCCAGGGATCACGGGTGGGTAGGGGGGTACTTCCTCTTCCGCTCCATGCACGCTTCCGTGGGACATTGTGCAAATGCTTGGTCACCCAGGTGGTGGTGTTGCTGGCAGATCCTATTTGTGCGGGGGGGGGGGGGGGAGCAGGTGGCACTGTCACTCCAGAAGTGGATGAATAGGCCGAGACTGCAGCAGAAGAGGAAGCAGGAGGAGCCACATACCTTTCTTGATTTTTGAGGTGTCTACTCCACTGCAGCTCGTGCTTTGCACTTAGATGCCTGGTCATGCAGGTTATGCTCAGGTTGAGAATGTTTAGGCCTCGCTTCAGGCTCTGATTGCACAGGGTGCAAACCATTTGTGTCTTGTCGTCAGCACATTGTCTGAAGAACTGCCATGCCAGGGAGATCCTTTGAGCTGGCTTTGGTGTGCTTGGTCCCTTGCTGTGGTGGGCATTAGCAGGCATACTGTCTAGGGGACGGCCGGTCCGCTTTTGCACCCTGCTCCCTCTTCTGCTGTGCTGGTGGCTCTGTGCGACCACCGCCTCTTCCTCCGAACTACACAGATCACTCACATAACCTTGATTTCATGTGGGGTCGAGGACCTCATCATCCTCCACATCATCTTCCACCCAGTTTTCACCCCTTCCCTCCTTGTTGGTATGCACACTTTTGAAAGCCCCAGCAGTTGGCACCTGCGTTTCGTCATCATCTGAGATATGCTGCGGTGGTCCTCCCATGTACTCATCTTGAAACATAAGTGGTTGGGCATCGGTGCACTCAATCTCTTCCACTTCTGGGGCAGGGCTAGATGGATGGCCCTGGGAAACCCTGCTAACAGAGTCATCAAAAAGCAGAAGAGACTGCTGCATGACTTGGGGCTCAGACTGCTGGGCTGATTTGCAAGGGGGTAAGGTGAAAGATTGATGGTCAAAAACAATAATTATAAAGGGTAGTTGTAGAGTAAAGAATCACTGTCACTGAGAACAACCACCTAAAATATAACTTTTAATAGGATTATTAAAATACAAGATCCCTACCAGGGGGATCCACAATAGGGCATGGACAAATACAATAAGACACAGAGCAAATACGGACCTGGCAGGCGGCTAGAAGTGAGGAAGGGAGGGGGGCAACATGTCCAGATATCAGTGTCTGTCCCTAAAATGTCCCTTAAACAATCCTCAGCCCAGAGATGCACCTTGGTGGTAGGTGCACTCTGTCCACGTGCCTCGGCTGCCTGTCCTTGTAGTGCCCTTGGTATACTAGCCCATATGGATGTCTGGGTACTAGTCTATACTGAAAACATTAGACATACAAAACTAAATATTATGCCACGTGTCCTGACGCATTTCCCCCTTTCAGTTACAGAAAAGGTTCGTCAGGGGACATAGGTGTAAATGTGTGTCAAGATGGACACAAAATGCAAAACAAAAACCAAAACAAAACTGGAGAACCCCCAAGTCAGTTTCCGTCAGCAGGAAGAGCCACACAATAGATAAGAGGCTAATTATACAGAGACCAATATGATACTTATCTGGTGATGAATTTGCAATTCATGCTGGTGGGTCCAGGATGTCTGGCTTGGGGGACTCCAGGGGGCAAAAACTGATGTAGCTCCAATTAGTTCAAAGATACACACCTCCTTTTAAAGCCACTAGAGGACAGTCCCAAGCGCTTTAAACTAATCATGGGATCAATAGCCTGTCATGTGATCAGGATACATATACGGTTACTCCCTGAAATCCGGCTAATACACATAGAAGCCTATTATAGTTTGAGAGAGCGCCTAAGAGTGACCCAGTATGAGCTCCTCCCATGTATTAATTTAAAGTATTGAGTGTAACCTATTAACGGTAATCTACCAGTTCGTGCATATGCTGATGAAACGCACGCCGAACTGCACAATGTCCGTGCGTTCCATGTACATCTAATGGAAACGGACGTCTACGTCATCAGGAAGTGCCGACGCGTGTCTATGATGGCAGTGCGTTCCACCGCAGTGTGAATGCCATGTCCATGCGTTCCATAGCCCCCCATGTGATGTTGCCGCTTCCTGGCTCACAATATGAAGGTGTCTATTATTCAAGGCTAATCCGATGATCGGCTGATGAAACGAGGAATTGATATGCAACAATAGCCACGGTTTAGAAATAGGGGGTTGAAGGATTGGATAGCAGGCCTCTTAATAAGATGGCCGTGCGTTCCACGTGATTCGTACAGGGATACTGCGCATGCGCATAACTAAACAGAGAGCGGAGGAGCATAAGATATAACCGCAGATTACCATACATCGCGGTGATCAAAGGTACAATCACAAATGATGATGGCCGGAGGTGCACATCTTATATATAATAGATGAATTTAATTCATACTGGTCACAGGCTGTAATTGCCATAGGCGTGCCTAGGTAAAGGCCGTGTATGTGCTGACAGTCAGCCAAAGTAAATGTGTTTATGGTGGCAATGTAGGAATAAATTAATTAAATTGGAGGTGTGTTTTGAGTCAATGCCGTATTAATCATGCGGAAAATACTACAACATATACAAACATGGGTACTCAGATATACGTTACCCTCTGATAATGCACACATTGACACTTCTTGTGTCGATATTGAATTCTATCAATCAAAAGAGGACCAAGTTTCAGAATTTTACACGTTGCCTGTTGGATCCCAGAGCACTGGAGATTATAGGAAACATGAAAAGGTAAGTTTTTCATTAAGACCCCTTGGTGATTGTGACCGTAGCCGATAGATCCATTTGGCTTCCTTCTGTAGGATCCTACGGTCCCAATCACCTTTCCTGGGGGATGGCCTGATCACCTCCAGGCCTGCGAATTTCAAAGGTTTTGGATTACCATTATGGAATTCCCAAACATGATTTGCTATAGGAGTCTCCTTTCTCTTTTTAATATAGTTGATATGCTCAAGTATGCGCCTGCGGAATTCCCTAAATGTTTTTCCCACATAATCACGTGGGCATGTACATTGGGCTAAGTAAATCACCCCTTTGCTTCTGCAATTGATGAAGTCTCTAATGACGTAATTGATGCCCTCTTCTGTCTCCAACCCCACACTTTCAACTCAGGGAGATTTTTTAGCCAGGGGAGGGCCGTTTCAGCTTCGAGATCGTATGTAAGTAGGGAGACAGTGAAGGGTGACGATCAATTACAGATCATCAATTTATCCTCACGTACCCTCAGTGAAACCGAAGAGACCCTCCTTAAGAGGGGACTATCTTTTGTCCCCACGACCAGGTTTAATCCGTTTGTATGGACTAAGGATCTTAACCTCTTTTCGAGAAAATTGAAATGGCACAAGTTCATGAAGAACAATAATAGAATTACCTGTGAACAATTAGGCTTGCAGGAAAGCGAGTTTGCGGATTTCAGAGTATTTTTTGATTTAATGGAAGAAGGCTCACGTGTACCAGGTCAAGGTCCCTTCACGGACCTTCGCCGAAAAGTAAAAAAAACACCGCTCCCTATGAATTATGACCACATAGATATTTTTCTACAAATGACCACTGAAGAGATAGAGAGATTACCTTCCAATACATCTCACTACCATAACCTCTCCGGCCCAGAGACTGAAGCTCTTCTATGCCTCGAGAAGGACACTTCAATAGTGGTCAAACCGGCCGACAAAGGCGGTAATCTTGTGATCATGGGACACCTACAGTATAAACAGATGTGTGAACGTCTGTTGAATGACCGACATTGTTACCGGGTGCTGCCATCGGACCCCACTGACATCTTTATGAGGGAGCTTCAAACTATATTGAATGATGGACTTTTTTAAAAAGTCATCACCAATACCGAATATCGTTTTCTGTTGCCGAGCACACCCCAGACGGCTACCTTCTACGGTTTACCAAAAATCCATAAGGGCACCTCACCTTTGAAGGGACGCCCGATAGTGTCTGGGGTGGCCTCGATAACACAAAACAGCGGTATATACACTCACCTAAAGAATTATTAGGAACACCATACTAATACGGTGTTGGACCCCCTTTTGCCTTCAGAACTGCCTTAATTCTACGTGGCATTGATTCAACAAGGTGCTGATAGCATTCTTTAGAAATGTTGGCCCATATTGATAAGATAGCATCTTGCAGTTGATGGAGATTAAAGGGATGCACATCCAGGGCACGAAGCTCCCATTCCACCACATCCCAAAGATGCTCTATTGGGTTGAGATCTGGTGACTGTGGGGGCCATTTTAGTACAGTGAACTCATTGTCATGTTCAAGAAACCAATTTGAAATGATTCGAGCTTTGTGACATGGTGCATTATCCTGCTGGAAGTAGCCATCAGAGGATGGGTACATGGTGGTCATGAAGGGATGGACATGCTCAGAAACAATGCTCAGGTAGCCCGTGGCATTTAAACGATGGCCAATTGGCACTAAGGGGCCTAAAGTGTGCCCAGAAAACATCCCCCACACCATTACACCACTACCACCAGCCTGCACAGTGGTAACAAGGCATGATGGATAAATTTTCTCATTCTGTTTACGCCAAATTCGGACTCTACCATTTGAATTTCTCAACAGAAATCGAGACTCATCAGACAAGGCAACATTTTTCCAGTCTTCAACAGTCCAATTTTGGTGAGCTCGTGCAAATTGTAGCCTCTTTTTCCTATTTGTAGTGGAGATGAGTGATACCCGGTGGGGTCTTCTGCTGTTGTAGCCCATCCACCTCAATGTTGTGTGTGTTGTGGCTTTGCGGCATACCTTGGTTGTAATGAGTGGTTATTTCAGTCAACGTTGCTTTTCTATCAGCTTGAATCAGTCAGCCCATGCTCCTCTGACCTCTAGCATCAACAAGGCATTTTCGCTCACAGGACTGGTGCATACTGGAAGTTTTTCCCTTTTCACACCATTCTTTGTAAACCCTAGAAATGGTTGTGCGTGAAAATCCCAGTAACTGAGCAGATTGTGAAATACTCAGACCGGCCCGTCTGGCACCAACAACCATGCCACGCTCAAAATTGCTTAAATCACCTTTCTTTCCGATTCTGACATTCAGTTTGGAGTTCAGGAGATTGTCTTGACCAGGACCGCAACCCTACATGCATTGAAGCAACTGCCATGTGATTGGTTGACTAGATAATTGCATTAATGAGAAATAGAACAGGTGTTCCTAATAATTCTTTAGGTAAGTGTATATAGATCAGGTTCTAAAGGGCTTTGTATCTGCCCTTCCCTCCTACACCAGAGATACCATGGATTTTTTTACGTAAAATCGAGAGCATCAATATTGAAACATCATGCTCTTTGGCGAGCATTGATGTAGAGTCTCTCTATAGCTCTATACCTCACGACAGGGGCCTGATGGCAGCATCCGATTTCCTCAAAACTAGGGCCATTTCACATAGGTCGCACAGCGCATTTGTGGTGACCCTACTTGAGTTTGTTTTAACTCACAATTTCTTCCTCTTTGACACGCGGTTCTTCCACCAGCTCAGGGGGACCGCGATGGGGAGCTCTTGTGCCCCCTAGTATGCAAATCTCTTCCTGGGCTGGTGGGAAGATAAAGTGGTTTTCCCAGACGTACAACCTTGGTGGGGGGATAAGATTGTCTTTTGGACAAGATATTATCGATGATGTATTAATTATCTGGAATGGAAATGGCGATGAATTCGAACTATTTGTCAAAACTCTGAATACAAACGAATTGGGACTTCCATTCACTTTTGAGTTCCATCACGAATCCCTGACATTTCTTGACATTAGGGTCACCAAAATTGGTGACAAACTTGTCACCTCCACACGGCCACTAATAGCCTGCTCCATTGGGACAGCTATCATCCCTCGAATCTTAAAAGGGGCATCCCACGATGCCAATACCTGCGTATGAGGAGAAATTGTTCGAGTTTTTTTCAGGAATCGAGGAAATTACAAGGTCGGTTTAAAACTAGGGGTTTCCCACAACACGTCCTAAGAGACGCTTTTCATAATGCGGTCTCTAGTGAACACAACACTCTGTTGGTACCGAAGGATCCGAGGGGTAAGGATGGTGATGTTGTGAGGATTATCTCCACTTTTGATACCAGGAATAAGAAGGTCAGAGATATCATCACAAAATACTGGCCTATTCTACTTATGGATCCAGGGGTGGCCGATATACTTCCCCAGCGCCCCAGCGATCGCCTAGTTCACAGCCATTATTTACGACCAACCCCGGAAGGCACATGGTTAGATCGAAAACCATTAGGCACATTCTGGTGTGGAGCCTGCTTGGCTTGTAACTATGTGAATAACACCAAAATAAATACCTGCTCGGCTACCGGCATCAATTACGTCATTAGAGACTTCATCAATTGCAGAAGCAAAGGGGTGATTTACTTAGCCCAATGTACATGCCCATGTGATTATGTGGGAAAAACATTTAGGGAATTCCGCAGGCGCATACTTGAGCATATCAACGATTTTAAAAAGAGAAAGGAGACTCCTATAGCAAATCATGTTTGGGAATTCCATAATGGTAATCCAAAACCTTTGAAATTCGCAGGCCTGGAGGTGATCAGACCATCCCCCAGGAAAGGTGATTGGGACCATAGGATCGTACAGAAGGAAGCCGAATGGATCTATCGGCTACGGTCAAAATCACCAAGGGGTCTTAATGAAAAACTTACCTTTTCATGTTTCCTATAATCTCCAGTGCTCTGGGATCCAACAGGCAACGTGTAAAATTCTGAAACTTGGTCCTCTTTTGATTGATAGAATTCAATATCGACACAAGAAGTGTCAATGTGTGCATTATCAGAGGGTAACGTATATCTGAGTACCCATGTTTGTATATATTGTAGTATTTTCCGCATGATTAATACGACATTGACTCAAAACACACCTCCAATTTAATTAATTTATTCCTACATTGCCACCATAAACACATTTACTTTGGCTGACTGTCAGCACATACACGGCCTTTACCTAGCCACGCCTATGGCAATTACAGCCTGTGATCAGTATGAATTAAATTCATCTATTATACATAAGATGTGCACCTCCGGCCATCATTATTTGTGATTGTACCTTTGATCACCGCGATGTATGGTAATCTGCGTTATATCTTATGCTCCTCCGCTCTGTTTAGTTATGCGCATGCGCAGTATCCCTGTACGAATCACGTGGAATGCACGGCCATATAATTAAGAGGCCTGCGTTCCAATCCTTCAACCCCCTATTTCTAAACCGTGGCTATTGTTGCATATCAATTCCTCGTTTCATCAGCCGATCATCGGATTAGCCTTGAATAATAGACACCTTCATATTTTGAGCCAGGAAGCGGCAATTTCAGGGAGTAACCTTATATGTATCCTGATCGCATTACAGTCTATTGATCCCATGATTGGTTTAGAGCACTTGGGACTGTCCTCTAGTGGCTTTAAAAGGAGGTGTGTATCTTTGAACTAATTGGAGCTACATCAGTTTTTGCCCCCTGGAGTCCCCCAAGCCAGACATCCTGGACCCACCAGCATGAATTGCAAATTCATCACCAGATAAGTATCATATTGGTCTCTGTATAATTAGCCTCTTATCTATTGTGTGGCTCTTCCTGCTGACGGATACTGACTTGGGGGTTCTCCAGTTTTGTTTTGGTTTTTGTTTTGCATTTTGTGTCCACCTTGACACACATTTACACCTATGTCCCCTCACGAACCTTTTCTGTAACTGAAAGGGGGAAATGCGTCAGGACACATGGCATAATATTTAGTTTTGTATGTGTAATGTATTCAGTATAGACTAGTACCCAGACATCCATATGGGCTAGTATACCAAGGGCGCTACAAGAACAGGAAGCCGAGGCACGTGGACAGAGTGCACCTACCACCAAGGTGCATCTCTGGGCTGAGGATTGTTTAAGGGACATTTTAGGGACAGACACTGATATCTGGACGTGTTGCCCCACTCCCTTCCTCACTTCTAGCCGCCTGCCAGGTCCGTATTTGCTCTTTCTGTGTCTTATTGTATTTGTCCATGCCCTATTGTGGATCCCCCTGGTAGGGATCTTGTATTTTAATAATCATATTAAATGTTATATTTTAGGTGGTTGTTCTCAGTGACAGTGAAAGACTGATGGACATCTGCTGCAGGTGTCAACTCTGATCTTTCAGCAGGAGACCGAGTGGGAGACAATGTGAAGGAACTGGAGGCACTATCAGCAACCAAATCTACTAACGCCTGTACTTGTTCTGGCCTCACCATTCGTAGAGCTGCATTATGCCCGACCAAATAACGCTGAAGGTGCTGTAGCCTGCTTGCACCTGAGGAAGGAGTTTCACTTGTGCGTGTCATTGGCACCAGGGCCATCTTTAATATCGATTGGACCCTGGGCAAAAATTAACTTGGGCCCCCTGGATCCCGCCTTCCCACACCCTTGCATGAAATATAGCACCTAACTGTATACAGCACCTCACAGTATGCAGCCCCCCAAACTATACAGAATACAGCACCCCACAATATACAGTAGAGCAGTATAGCACCCCACAGTATACAACGCCCCACAGTATACAGCACCCCACAGTATACAGTACCCCACAGTATAGTACCCCACAGTATACAGTACCCTACAGTATACAGCACCCCACAGTATACAGTAGAGCAGTATTGCACCCCACAGTATACAGCACCCCATAGTATACAGTAGAGCAGTATAGCACACCACATTATACAGCACCCCACAGTATACAACAACCCACGGTATACAGTAGATCAGTATAGCACCCCACAGTATACAGCACCCCATAGTATACATTAGAGCAGTATAGCACACCACAATATACATCCCCCCACAGTATACAGTACAGCACCACACATTATACAGCACCCCACAGTATACAGCACCTCACAGTAGAGCAGTAGAGCACAGTATAAAGTAGAGCAGTCTAGCACACCACACTATACAGCACCCCACAGTATACAGCCCCCCACAGTATACAGTAGCTTACAGTATATTAGTAGAACAGCCCCTGTCACCTTTTCCTGATGTAATCTTCACAAAAAAAGCTCCACAGTTAAGGCAAACTTCTACTGCAGCAACACTCCTGGTAAAAAGAAAGGACCTTTGATTACCTCTTAGCCATGTGACCAGTAATATTGATAGGTTACTGGTCACATTGTGATGATGTCATCTATGGTCCTTTACCTAGGAGAATCACAGCTCTCACAGTTCGCTGCCCGGAGTGCCGGCAGGCATGGCATGGCAGCACCCCCCTGTGTAGCTGACAGCCTGACACTTGGGGCAGTGGCCAGCAGGGCTCAAGAGGGAGCTGCCTTGGATCCCCCAGGAGCAACTAGTCCCAAGGCAGCTGCCCCTTTTGCCCCTTATTAAAGATGGCCCAGGCTGGCACAGATCGACCACGTCCTCTCCCTGCAACAGGAGCGCCACCAGCAGCGCCACGACAGGGGCCACGTCCCTTATTCAACGCTCTCCTAATTCTCTGCAACTTTAGGATCTTGCCCAAAATGGGTGTTTGTTTTTTTATAACAGAATATAACAGCAGTATCTAGCGCGTGTATTTCACACTGACAGATGCATCAAAGGCTACAAATTTAGGAAAACCGGATTCCCAAAAAGTTGGGACACTATACAAATCGTGAATAAATACTGATTGCAATGATGTGGAGGTGCCAACTTCTAATATTTTATTCAGAATAGAACATAAATCACGGAACAAAAGTTTAAACTGAGAAAATGTACCATTTTAAGGGAAAAATATGTTGAATCAGAATTTCATGGTGTCAACAAATTCCCAAAAAGTAGGGACAAGGCCATTTTCACCACTGTGTGGCATCTCCCCTTCTTACAACTCTCAACAGACATCTGGGGACCGAGGAGTCCAGTTTCTCAAGTTTAGAAATAGGAATGCTCTCCCATTCTTGTCTAATACAGGCCTCTAACTGTTCAATCATCTTGGGCCTTCTTTGTTGCACCTTCCTCTTTATGATGCGCCAAAAGTTCTCTATAGGTGAAAGATCTGGACTGCAGACTGGCCATTTCAGTACCCGGATCCTTCTCCTACGCAGCCATGATGTTGTGATTGATGCAGAATGTGGTCTGGCATTATCTTGTTGAAAAATGCAGGGTCTTCCCTGAAAGAGATGACGTCTGGATAGGAGCATATGTTGTTCTAGAATATATTTTTCTGCATTGATGGTGCCTTTCCAGACATACAAGCTGCCCATGCCACACGCACTCATGCAACCCCATACCATCAGAGATGCAGGCTTCTGAACTGAGCGTTGATAACAACTTGGGTTGTCCTTGTCCTCTTTGGTCCGGATGACATGGCGTCCCAGATTTCCAAAAATAACTTCGAAGCATGACTCGTCTGACCACAGAACAGTCTTCCATTTTGCCGCACTCCATTTTAAATGATCCCTGGCCCAGTGAAAACGCCTGAGCTTGTGGATCTTGCTTAGAAATGGCTTCTTCTTTGCACTGTAGAGTTTCAGCTGGCAATGGCGGATGGCACGGTGGATTGTGTTCACTGACAATGGTTTCTGGAAGTATTCCTGAGCCCATTCTGTGATTTCCTTTACAGTAGCATTCCTGTTTGTGGTGCAGTGTCGTTTAAGGGCCCGGAGATCACGGGCATCCAGTATGGTTTTACGGCCTTGACCCTTACACACAGAGATTGTTCCAGATTCTCTGAATCTTCGGATGATGTTATGCACAGTTGATGATGATAGAAGTCTTTGCAATATTTCGTGGGTAACACCTTTCTGATATTGCTCCACTATCTTTCTGCGCAACATTGTGGGAATTGGTGATCCTCTACCCATCTTGGCTTCTGAGAGACACTGCCACTCTGAGAAGCTCTTTTTATATTCAATCATGTTGCCAATTGACCTAATTAGTGTTAATTGGTCTTCCAGCTCTTCGTTATGCTCAAATTTACTTTTTCTAGCCTCTTTTTGCTACTTGTCCCAACTTTTTGGGGATTTGTTGACACCGTGAAATTTTGAATCATGTATTTTTCCTTTAAAATTATACATTTACTTGGATTAAACGTTTGATCTGTCATCTACATTCTATTACAAATAAAATATTGACATTTACCATCTCCACATCATTGCATTCAGTTTTTATTCACGATTTGTATAGTGTCCCAACTCGTTTGGAATCCGGTTTGTAATTCGCCCCAAATGGGTGTTTTTTTTTTTTATAATAGACTATAACAGCAGTATCTAACCCATATATTTCACACTGACATATGCAGCAAAGGCCGCAAATGTAGTGTTTGGCCCAAAATGGGTGTTTTTTAATAACAGAATATAACAGCAGTATCTAACGCGTGTTTTTCACACTAACAAATGCAGCATAGGCCCAAGGTGGTTTTTTAAAGCCAGATTATTATTGCAGTATTTCAAGCCTGTATTTCACACTAAAAAATGCAGCATAGGCCCCAGAAGTAGGGTATTGCCAAAAATTGGTGTTTTTTAAACTTAGAAAATTAATGCAGTATTTCAAGCTTGTCTTTTGCATTGACAAATGCTGCAAAGGCACCAGATATAGGGTATTGCCAAAAATTTGTGTTTTGTAAACCCAGAATATTGTTGCAGTATTTCTAGCTTGTATTTCACACTAACAAATGCAGCATAGGCCCCAGATGTAGGGTATTGCCAAAAATGGGTGTTTTTTAAAACCAGAAAATTATTGTAATATTTCAAGCTTGTATATCACACTGATAAATGTTGCAAAGGCACGAGATGTAGGATATTGCCAAAAATGGGTGTTTCTTTAAACCAGAAAATTATTGAAGTATTTCTAGCTTGTATGTCACACTAACAAATGCAGCATAGGCCCCAGATGTAGTGTACTGCCAAAAATAGGTGTTTTTTTAAGCCAGATTATTATTGCTGTATTTCACACCAACAGATGCAGCATAGGTCCCAGATGTAGGGTATTGTAAAAAATTGGTGTTTTTTTTAAACCCAGAAAATTATTGTAGTATTTCAAGCTTGTCTTTCACACTAACAAATGCTGCAAAGGCACCAGATGTAGGATATTGCCAAAAATTAGTTTTTTTTTTTTTTTAAAGCCAGATTGTTATTGCTGTATTTCAAGCTTGCATTTAACACTAACAAATGCAAAAATGCAGCATAGGCCCTAGATGTAGGGTATTGCCAAAAATAGTTTTGTTTTTTTAAACCCAAAATATTATTGCAGTATTTCAAGCTTGTCTTTCACACTAACAAATGCAGCACAGGCCCCAGATGTAGTGTATTGCCAAAAATGGGTGTGTTTTTTTTTAAACCCAGAACATTATTGCAGTATTTCTAGCTTGTATGTCACATTAACAAATGCAGCATAGGCTCGAGATGTAGGGTATTGCCAAAAATTGGTGTTTTTTTTTTTTAAGCCAAAATTAAAGAAACAAAACCTTTATTAAAAGTCTGTTTAAAAAGGGGCAAAGGAGCCTATATGTCACTGTCTGTGACCATCAGGCAACCAGTCTCCAAGTAATACTGTACAGCTGAGAGACTGGGCTAGAAAAACCTTAACTTGCTAGCTAGTGGTTGCTATGAAGTCCTTATATATCTTGGCAAAAGACAACTTTTCCCATTTTTTTATACAAAGTTGGCATTTGACCAAGATATTTTTCTCACCCAGCATGGGTATATGTAAAATGACACCCCAAAACACATTCCCCAACTTCTCCTGAGTACGGCGATACCAGATGTGTCACACTTTTTTGCAGCCAAGGTGGGCAAAGGGGCACATATTCCAAAGTGCACCTTTCGGATTTCGCAGGCCATTTTTTACACATTTTGATTGCAAGGTACTTCTTACACATTTGGGCCCCTAAATTGCCAGGGCAGTATAACTACGCCACAAGTGACCCCATTTTGGAAAGAAGACACCCCAAGGTATTCCGTGAGGGGCATGGCGAGTTCCTAGAATTTTTTATTTTTTGCCCCCCTGTCATTGATCACCCCCCTGGTAAGGCTCCATTCAGACGTCCATATGATTTTTACGGATCCATGGATCGGATCCGCAAAACACATGCGGACGTCTGAATGGAGCATTACAGGGGGGTGATCAATGACAGGGGGTGATCAATGACAGGGGGTGATCAATGACAGGGGGGTGATCACCCATATAGACTCCCTGATCACCCCCCTGTCATTGATCACCCCCCTGTAAGGCTCCATTCAGACGTCGATATGATTTTTACGGATACATGGATACATGGATCGGATCCGCAAAACACATGCGGACGTCTGAATGGAGCCTTACAGGGGAGTTATCAATGACAGGGGGTGATCAGGGTGATCACCCCCCTGTCACTGATCACCCCCCCCTGTAAGGCTCCATTCAGACGTCCGTATGATTTTTACGGATCCATGGATACATGGATCAGATCCGCAAAACACATGCGGACGTCTGAATGGAGCCTTACAGGGGGGTTATCAATGACAGGGGGTGATCAGGATGATCACCCCCCCTGTCACTGATCACCCCCCCGTAAGGCTCCATTCAGACGTCCGCATGATTTTTACAGATCCATGGATACATGGATCGGATCCGCAAAACACATGCGGACGTCTGAATGGAGCCTTACAGGGGGTGATCAATGACAGGGGGGTGATCAATGACAGGGGGTGATCAGGGAGTGTATATGGGTGATCACCCGCCTGTCATTGATCACCCCCCTGTAAGGCTCCATTCAGACGTCCGCATGTGTTTTGCGGATCCGATCCATGTATCCATGGATCCGTAAAAATCATACGGACGTCTGAACGGAGCCTGACAGGGGGGTGATCAATGACAGGGGGGTGATCAATGACAGGGGGGTGATCAGGGAGTTTATATGGGGTGATCATGGGTGATCAGGGGTTCATAAAGGGTTAATAAGTGACGGGGGGGGTGTAGTGTAGTGTAGTGCTTGGGTGCGACTTTACTGACCTACCTGTGTCCTCTGGTGGTCGATCCTAACAAAAGGGACAACCAGAGGACCAGGTAGCAGGTATATTAGACGCTGTTATCAAAACAGCGTCTAATATACCTGTTAGGGGTTAAAAAAATCAGATCTTCAGCCTGCCAGTGAGCGATCGCCGCTGGCAGGCTGGAGATCCACTCGCTTACCTTCCGTTCCTGCGAGCGCGCCCGCCTGTGTGCGCGCGTTCACAGGAAATCTCGCGTCTCGCGAGATGACGCGTATATGCGTCGTTGTGCGCAGGGCTGCCGCCTCCGGACCGCACATCTGCGTTAGGCGGTCCGGAGGCGGTTAAGTTAGAAATACAGCTAGAATTTTCTGGGTTTTTAAAAACACCCTTTTGGGGCAAAATACACAATTTTACAGCCCTTGCTGCATATGCACGTGTGTAATTCAAGTGTTATATGCAGCTTTCATATTCTGTTAGTAAAAAAAACACCCTTTTTTTTCAAAATACTTAATATTGCTGCATCTGTTACTGTTTAAAACAAGTTTGAAATACTTCAATAATTTTCTGGCTTTACAAAAACACCCATTTTTGGCAATAACCTTCATTTTGGGCCTCTGCCGCATTAGTCAGTGTGCAATTTAAACTAGAAATTCAGCTATGATTTTCTTGGTTTTTAACCACATCAGCTCCCCTAGCTTAAACACCCTTAATGACCAGACCACTTTTTACAATTCTGCACTACACTACTTTCACCGTTTATTGCTCGGTCATGCAACTTACCACCCAAATGAATTTTACCTCCTTTTCTTCTCACTAATAGAGCTTTCATTTGGTGGTATTTAATTGCTGCTGACATTTTATTAACTTTTTTGTTATTAATGAAAATTTACCGCAATTTTTGCAAAAAAACTGACATTATTCACATTCAGTTGTAATTTTTTTTTTTTAAAACTACATCATTTTTCTCAAAATTTATTGTTCTACATGTCTTTGATAAAAAAAAAATGTTTGGGTAAAAAAATAAAAATGGTTTGGGTAAAAGTTATAGCGTTTACAAACTATGGTACAAAAATGTGAATTTCCGCTTTTTGAAGCAGCTCTGACTTTCTGCGCACCTGTCATGTTTCCTGAGGTTCTACAATGCCCAGACAGTAGAAAAAACCCACAATGACCCCATTTCGGAAAGTAGACACCCTAAGGTATTCGCTGATGGGCGTAGGGAGTTCATAGAACTTTTTATTTTTTGTCACAAGTTAGCGGAAAATGATGTGTTTTTGTTTTCCTTACAAAGTCTCATATTCCACTAACTTGTGACAATAAATAAAAACTTCCATGAACTCACTATGCCCATCAAGAAATACCTTGGGGTGTCTTCTTTCCATAAATGGGGTCACTTGTGGGGTAGTTATACTGCCCTGGCATTTTAGGGGCCCTAATGCGTGAGAAGTACAAACCGGATTGGGACACTAAACAAATTGTGAATAAAAACTGAATGCAATGATGTGGAGATGGCAAATGTCAATATTTTATTTGTAATAGAACGTAGATAACAGATCAAACGTTTAATCCGAGTAAATGTATCATTTTAAAGGAAAAATGCGTTGATTCAAATTTTCACGGTGTCAACAAATCCTCAAAAAGTTGGGACAAGTAGCAATAAGAGGCTGGAAAAAGTAAATTTGAGCATAACGAAGAGCTGAAAGACCAATTAACACTAATTAGGTCAATTGGCAACATGATTGGGTATAAAAAGAGCTTCTCAGAGTGGCAGTGTCTCTCAGAAGCCAAGATGGGTAGAGGATCTACTAATTCCCACAATGTTGCGCAGAAAGATAGTGGAGCAATATCAGAAAGGTGTTACCCAGTGAAAAATTGCAAAGACTTTGCATCTATCATCATCAACTGTACATAACATCAGGGCTTTTTTTCTGGCGGAACGCACCGGAACGGCGTTCCGCCACCTTTTGACATCGCAGCCTGCCATGCTCCAGCATCGCAGGCTGCGATGTATCAGCGGGGAGGGACTGGGAGCCGGTGCGTTCACTGTGCTCCGGCCCCCAGCTCCAGTAGTTATAAAATGTGTACAATTAATAAGGATTCTATTCATGAGGCCCCCTCTGCAGTAGAACATTCAGTATAGCCACATCCTACTCACAGGGCTGTTATCTTAATGCTGGCCGGCTGGCCAGACGAGCGGCAGCGTCACGACTGACGTCATGTGCCCGGCCTACTTTCTGAATGAAAGGCGCAGGCAGTCGTGATGCTGCTGCTCGTCTGCCCGGCCGGCCAGCATTAAGATAACAGCCCTGTGAGTAGGATGTGACTATATTGAATGTTCTACTGCAGAGGGGGCCTCATGAATAGAATCCTTATTAATTGTACACATTTTATAACTAGTCTGTACTGGAGCGGCAATGGGGGGGGGTCTGTGGATGGCACTGTTATGGGGGGGGTCTGTGGATGGCACTGTTATGGGGGGTCTGTGGATGGCACTGTTATGGGGTGGGGGGTCTGTGGATGGCACTGTTATGAGGTGGGGGGTCTGTGGATGGCACTGTTATGGGGTGGGGGGTCTGTGGATGGCACTGTTATGAGGTGGGGGGGCTGTGAAATGCACTGTTATGGGGTGGGGGGGTCTGTGGATGGCACTGTTATGGGGTGGGGGGTCTGTGGATGGCACTGTTATGGGGTGGGGGTCTGTGGATGGCACTGTTATAGGATGGGGGATCTGTGGATGCCATCCCCAGATCCCCCATTAACAGTGCCATCCCCATCTGGGGGGTTTCTTTGCTGGGCTGGACTTTTATAGCCCCCCCAAATTTTACTTGCATCCCTGTTCTCTAAAGGGGCGGTTTTAGGGGGCGGTCCAAGGGGTGGGTAGGGGCGTGGCTAGGGGAGGGGGGGTGAGTTCCACCACCTTTTCTCTGAGAAAAAAAGCCCTGCATAACATCATCCGAAGATTCAGAGAATCTGGAACAATCTCTGTGCGTAAGAGTCAAGGCCGTAAAACCATACTGGATGCCCGTGATCTCCGGGCCCTTAAACGACACTGCACCACAAACAGGAATGCTACTGTAAAGGAAATCACAGAATGGGCTCAGGAATACTTCCAGAAACCATTGTCAGTGAACACAATCCACCGTGCCATCCACCGTTGCCAGCTGAAACTCTACAGTGCAAAGAAGAAGCCATTTCTAAGCAAGATCCACAAGCTCAGGCGTTTTCACTGGGCCAGGGATCATTTAAAATGGAGTGTGGCAAAATGGAAGACTGTTCTGTGGTCAGACGAGTCACGATTCAAAGTTCTTTTTGGAAATCTGGGACGCCATGTCATCCGGACCAAAGAGGACAAGGACAACCCAAGTTGTTATCAACGTTCAGTTCCGAAGCCTGCATCTCTGATGGTATGGGGTTGCATGAGTGCGTGTGGCATGGGCAGCTTGCATGTCTGGAAAGGCACCATCAATGCAGAAAAATATATTCAGGTTCTAGAACAACATATGATCCCATCAAGACGTCATCTCTTTCAGGGAAGACCCTGCATTTTTCAACAAGATAATGCAAGACCACATTCTGCATCAATCACAACATCATGGCGGCGTAGGAGAAGGATCCGGCTACTGAAATGGCCAGTCTGCAGTCCAGATCTTTCACCTATAGAGAACATTTGGTGCATCATAAAGAGGAAGGTGCAACAAAGAAGGCCCAAGACGATTGAACAGTTAGAGGCCTGTATTAGACAAGAATGGGAGAGCATTCCTATTTCTAAACTTGAGAAACTGGACTCCTCGGTCCCCAGACGTCTGTTGAGTGTTGTAAGAAGAAGGGGAGATGCCACACAGTGGTGAAAATGGATTTGTCCCAACTTTTTGGGAATTTGTTGACACCATGAAATTCTGATTCAACATATTTTTCCCTTAAAATGGTACATTTTCTCAGTTTAAACTTTTGTTCCGTGATTTATGTTCTATTCTGAATAAAATATTAGAAGTTGGCACCTCCAAATCATTGCATTCAGTATTTATTCACGATTTGTATAGTGTCCCAACTTTTTTGGAATCCGGTTTGCAGTTTGAAATCAAAATGTGTAAAACAAATGCCCTGGGAATCCTAAAAATGCTCTTTGGAATGTGGGCCCCTTTGCCCACCTAGGCTGCAAAAAAGTGTCACACATGTTTCATCACCATACTCAGGAGAAGTTGGGCAATGTGTTTTGGGGTGTCTTTTTACATATACCTATGCTGGGTGAGAGAAATATCTCGGCAAAAGACAACTTTTCCCATTTTTTATACAAAGTTGGCATTTGACCAAGATATTTATCTCACCCAGCATGGGTATATGTAAAATGACACCCCAAAACACATTGCCCAATTTCTCCTGAGTACGGCGATACCACATGTGTGACACTTTTTTGCAGCCTAGGTGGGCAAAGGGGCCCACATTCCAAAGAGCACCTTTAGGATTTCACAGGTCATTTTTTACACATTTTGATTTCAAACTACTTCTCACGCATTAGGGCCCCTAAAATGCCAGGGCAGTATAACTACCACACAAGTGACCCCATTTTGGAAAGAAGACACCCCAAGGTATTTCTTGATGAGCATAGTGAGTTCATGGAAGTTTTTATTTTTTGTCACAAGTTAGTGGAATTTGAGACTTTGAAAGGAAAAAAAAAAAACATCATTTTCTGCTAACTTGTGACAAAAAATAAAAAGTTCTATGAACTCACTATGCCCATCAGCGTATACCTTGTGTCTACTTTCTGAAATGGGGTCATTTGTGTTTTTTTTCTACTGTCTGGGCATTGTAGAACCTCAGGAAACATGACAGGTGCTCAGAAAGTCAGAGCTGCTTCAATAAGCGGAAATTCACATTTTTGTACCATAGTTTGTAAACGCTATAACTTTTACCCAAACCATTTTTTTTTACCCAAACATTTTTTTTTTTAATCAAAGGCATGTAGAACAATAAATTTAGAGAAAAATGTGTATATATAGATGTTGTTTTAAAAAAAAAAAAAATTTCAACTGAATGTGATTTCAAACTACTTCTCATGCATTAGGGCCCCTAAAATGCCAGGGCAGTATAACTACCCCACAAGTGACCCCATTTTTGAAAGAAGACACCCCAAGGTATTCCTGGATGGGCATAGTGAGTACGTGGAAGTTTTTATTTTTTGTCACAAGTTAGTGGAATATGAGACTTTGTAAAAAAAAAACAAAAAAAAAAACTCATCATTTTCCGCTAACTTGTGACAAAAAAAATAAAATTCTAGGGACTCTGTAAAAAATGCCCTGTGAATATAGATATTTATCTCACCCAGCATGGGTCTCCGCAATCATTACATGTATGGCCAGCATTAGGAGTTTCTGCTATTCTCCTTATGAAAAAATCTCTGCCCAAAAAAAAAAGAGGGGAAAGGCGTCTGCCAGGACATAGGAGCTCCGCCCAACATCCATACCCACTTAGCTCGTATGCCCTGGCAAACCTGATTTCTCAGTTCACATCAATCGATGTGGATGAATAAATCATTGCCTGGATTATATATTTTTTTATATATATATATACAAAGTGTTTGCCAAAGCATATGAACACCACCTCCCCCTCAGCTCATAAGCCTCGGCAAACGTATCTTTTACTGCAGAGAGAGAAATCTCGTCTTGCAGCACCGCATACACCGACTTTTGTGTAATCTGACAGCAGTGAAATGCTTCTGTCAGAATGCACATCAGTGCTGCTGCTGGTTGTTCGGTTGGTCCACCTAGAAGGTAAAAAAAAATTTATAAAAAAAAAAAAACAGGCCGCAACGCAATACATTTATTAACTTTATAATAACATTTGAACGGAACATATAAAGTTTATTTAACCCCTTAAGGACGCAGGGCGTACTGGTATGCCCTATTTCCCGAGTCATTAAGGACTCATTGCGTACCGGTACGTCCTAACTTTAAATCGGGATTCCGGCACCGCGGAGGTTAATCGCAACGGGATGCCGGCTGAAATCATTCAGCCAGCATCCCGTAACAAAGCAGGAGGGGTCATTTGACCCCCCCCCCCCCGTATCGGCGATCACAGAAAACGTGGTTTTCTGCGTTTCTGGTCCATTCGGGTGTCCTGTGACCCGATGAACCGGAAAAAGACTGTGATCGGTGGCGTGATTACACACCACCAATCGCAGTACGAAGATTTGGAGAGGCGGTGCTGGCCCTGGTGCTGAACACTGCTGTCCAGGGTGCTGATTGGTGCAGGGGAGAGATACGCGAGATTCAAACTTCCTGCGCTCCTCTCTCCCCTCCTCTTTCTGTTCTGCACGAGCACCCGGCAGCATTGTCCAGCACCAGCTCCTGTGTCCCCCTAATCGCCATCCATCACCCTCCTGCACCCATCGCCACCCAGGTAGGTTAGGGTCAGTAAGGGAGAGGCACCATTAGGCAGGGAAAGAAGGGAAAAGTTAGTTAGGAAAAAAAAATAAAGCACTGCCACTTGCCCCCCCCCCCTACCAGTAACCCACTGGTGAATCTGATGGTGGAGCAGGCGAATCTGGACGCCCAACAGTTCGTCGCTCAAAACCCAGGCTCATTTTTGGCTAGACCCGGTGGCTGGACGCCGGTCAGTGCAGCCGAGATGAGGACATTTTGGGGCCTCGTGCTGCATATGGGTCTAGTCCAAAAACCCAGTGTCAGGCAATACTGGAGTGGGGACGTCCTATACCAGACCCCACTGTACAGTATGGCCATGACACGTCCCCGGTTTGAGGCCACCCAGAAATGTCTGCATTATTCCGATAATGCAGCATGTCCACCCCGAGGTGATCCTGCCTATGACCGGCTGTATAAGATACGGCTGGTCATCGATCACTTTGGGGCCAAATTCATGGAGGCCTACGTACCTGGAAGGGAGGTCGCGGTTGATGAGTCTCTAGTTGCGTTCAAGGGGAGACTCAGTTTCCGCCAATATATTCCCACAAAGCGGGCGAGGTATGGCGTGACGCTATACAAAATTTGTGAGAGTACCTCAGGGTAATTTGGGGCAAAATTTCCATTTGAATCCTTTTTGCCGGTAATAAAGCAAGGGATAACAGCCAAACAAAACTCAATATTTATTGCCCCGATTCTGTAGTTTGCAGAAACACCCCATATGTGGTCGTCAATGGCTATATAGCCGCACGGCAGGGCATAGAACGAAGGGAACTCCATATGGTTTTTGGAACGCAGATTTTGATGGACAGTTTTTCTTTTTGACACCATGTCCCATTAGAAGCCCCCCCTGATGTAGCCTAGACTAGAAACTCCAAAAAAGCGACCCCATCTAAGAAATTACACCCCTCAAGGTATTCAAAAGTTACTTTACAAACTATGTTAACCCTTTAGGTGTTCCACAAAACTAAATAGCAAATGTAGAAACAATTTTAGAATTTAATTTTTTGTTACATTGCCTCAAAAAAGAGTAATATATAGCAACCAAAAATCATATTTACCACTAAAACAGTCCCAAAACAACAACCACCTTATCCCGTAGTTTCCTAGATGGGGTCACTTTTATGGAGTTTCTACTCTAGGGGTGCATCAGGGTGCTTGAAAGGGTACATAGTGTAAATAAACCAGTCCAGCAAAATCTGCCTTCCAAAAACCATATGACGTTCTTCTTCTTCTATGTCCTGCCGTTTAGCCAAATAGTAGTTAACGACCACATATGGGATGTTTCTGCAAACTACAGAATCAGGGCAACCCATTTTGAGTTTTGCTTGGCTGTTAACCCATTTTTTTTCCAGTAATAAGGTAAGGGTTTACATTTTCAAAAAAATAGAAATTTCAAAATTGTTTCTCCATCTGCCATTATCTCTTGTGGAACACCTAAAGGGTTAACAAAGTTTGTAAACCCAGTTTTGAATACCTTGAGGGGTGTACTTTCTTAGATGGAGTCAATTTTTTGAAATTTCTATTCTAGGGGTGCAACAGGGGGCTTGAAATGGGACATGGTATAAACAAAACCAGTCCTGCAAAATCTGCCTTCCAAAACCCATATGGTGTTCCCCACCTTCTATGTGCTCCCGTTCGGCCAAACAGTAGTTTACGACCACATATGGGGTGTTTCTGTAAACTACAGAATCAGGACAACCCATTTTGAGTTTTGTTTGGCAGTTAACCCTTGTTTTACTCCTGGAAAAAAATTGATTATATTGGAAATTTTTCCAAAAAATTGAAATTTTGAAATTGTTTCTCCATCTCCCATTAACTCTTGTGGAACACCTAAAGGGTTAACAAAGTTTGTAAACCCAGTTTTGAATACCTTGAGGGGTGTACTTTCTTAAATAGAGTCACTTTTTAGAAATTTCTATTCTAGGGGTGCAACAGGGAGCTTGAAATGGGACATGGTATAAACAAAACCAGTCCTGCAAAATCTGCCTTCCAAAACCCATATGGTGTTCCCCTCCTTCTATGTACTCCTATTCGGCCAAACAGTAGTTTACGACTACATATGGGGTGTTTCTGCAAACTACAGAATCAGGGCAACCCATTTTGAGATTTGTTTGGCAGTTAACCCTTGTTTTACTCCTGGAAAAATTTATTATATTGGAAAATTTTCCAAAAAATAGAAATTTCAAAATTGTTTCTAAATCTGCCATTAACACTTGTGGAAGACCTAAAGGAGTGTTGAAAAAAGTGTTGAATACCTTGAGGGGTGTAGTTTCTAGAATGGGGAGGTTTTTGGGAGGTTTCTATTATCCAAGCCTCACAATATGACTTCAAACCTGAACTGGTCCATAAAAAGTGGGATTTTGAAGATTTCTGAAAAATTTCAAAATTTGCTTCTAAACTTCTAAGCCTTGTAACATCCCCAAAAAATTAAAATATCATTCCCAAAATGCTACAAACAAGAAGTAGACATATGGGGAATGCAAAATCATCACAAGTATAGAAACTGAAACTTTGAAATTTGCTAATTTTTTCAAAATTTGGGTAAAAATTTTATTTTTTTATGCAAAAAAATTAACTTTTTTGACCCAATTTTAGCAGTGTCATGAAGTACAATATGTGACGAAAAAACAATCTCAGAACGGCCTGGGTAAGTCAAAGCGTATTAAAGTTATAAGCACTTAAAGTGACAGTGGTCAGATTTGCAAAAAATGGCCAAGTCCTTAAGGTGAAATAGGGCTGAGTTCTTAAGGGGTTAACTTTTTGAACAGAACGTTAACTTTTTTGCTTAACGGTGATTTTTTGGGGATTTTTTTTTTTTTTACCTTTATAGGACAAAACTCTCCTTCCCCATGGGACAATGTGCAAAGCACAAATCGCCCAAAGATGTGGCGAAGTACATTATGCACTTTGTCCCAGGTGAAAGGAGAGGTTTGCAGCAGCTGTGAGTGAAAGGGCCCTAATATCCCTGTGTGCCTGTCCTGTGAAACGCAATCCCTATGCTAAGTGTACCTGTGTGTGGTATATCCGGAAACACTCCCCTAAGCATAGGGCAGGGTGGTCATGGCAGTCAGGACAGAAATAGCGGGTGTCACGCCTTATTCCACTCCTGCTACAGACACATTTTTTTTCGGGGTGGCGGTCGGTTTGAGGTTCCAACGACACTGGGGAAATGTTGCTCGTGTAGACGGCTCACTACACTGGTGGATGGTGCCACGGAACCTTCTGGATACAGGAGGTACTCGATGATCTCTTCCTGAAATTTGAGAAATGATCCTGTTCTCCCAGCCTTACTGTAGAGAACAAAACTATTATATACAGCTAATTGAATTAAATATACAGGCACCTTCTTATACCAGCGTCTGGTCCTGCGGGAAAGTAGATAAGGAGCCAACATCTGGTCATTGAAGTCCACCCCTTCCATGAGCGAATTATAGTCGTGGACACAGAGGGGCTTTTCAATGACACTGGTTGCTCGTTCAATTTGTATTGTCGTGTCTGCGTGAATGGAGGAGAGCATGTAAACGTCACGCTTGTCTCTCCATTTCACCGCAAGCAGTTCTTCGTTACACAAGGCAGCCCTCTCCCCCCTTGCAAGACGGGTGGTAACGAACCGTTGGGGGAAGCCCCGGCGACTAGGTCGCGCGGTGCCACAGCAGCCAATCTGTTCTAGGAACAAATGCCTGAAGAGGGGCACACTTGTGTAGAAATTGTCCACATAAAGATGGTACCCCTTGCCAAATAAGGGTAACACCATGTCCCAGACTGTCTTCTCACTACTCCTCAGGTAGTCAGGGCAACCGACCGGCTCCAGGGTCTGATCTTTACCCTCATAAATCCAAAATTTGTGCATATAGCCTGTGGCCCTTTCACAGAGCTTATACAATTTGACCCCATACCGGGCGCGCTTGCTTGGGATGTATTGTTTGAAGCCAAGGCACCCAGTAAAATGTATAAGGGACTTGTCTACGCAGATGTTTTGTTCAGGGGTATACAAATCTGCAAATTTGGTGTTGAAGTGGTCTATGAGGGGCCGAATTTTGTGGAGTCGGTCAAAAGCTGGGTGGCCTCTGGGACGAGAGGTGCTGTTTTCGCTAAAGTGCAGGAAACGCAAGATGGTCTCAAATCGTGTCCTAGACATGGCAGCAGAGAACATGGGCATGTGATGAATTGGGTTTGTGGACCAATATGACCGCAATTCATGCTTTTTGGTTAAGCCCATGTTGAGGAGAAGGCCCAGAAAAAAATTATATTCGGAAACTTGGACGGGTTTCCATCGGAAAGATTGGGCATAATATCTTCCCGGGTTGGCGGCTATAAATTCAGTGGCATATCGGTTTGTTTCTGCCACAACTAAGTCCAAGAGCTCTGCACTCAAGAACAGCCGAACCGATCTGAGCTGTCTCAACCCGAACTCCAGACTGGGCGGTGAAAGGGGGAACTATTGGTGCAGCTGAAGTTGGGGGCTGCCAATCAGAGTTTGACAGCACCTCAGGGACTCTAGGGGCTCTACGGGCCTGTCTGTGCGGTGGCTGCGACGGGGGGAACTAATGCACGTGTCACCGTACCAGCTTCAACTGCCCTTCTGGTGCTCGCCACTTCACCATGTTGTACAGCAGTGCTGGTACTAGGTCCAGGATGGGCTGCGCTGCTGGTGTATGCCTCACCACGTAATCCGACAGCGCCAGCTTCACTCTGCTGCCCTTGAAGCGGATCCTGCGCAACCTGTGGTGTAGCAACATGGGGCTGGGTACGCCTGGTGGTATCAGGGACCTCAACCTCCTCGTCCGAACTTCAGGGTCAGACTGCCACTGCTTTCTACAGGTTCATGTTCTGACCCGCTGGATTCATCAGATGAGGGTTCCTCATCCGACTGGGTCAGAAGCCTGTAGGCCTCTTCAGAAGAATACCCCTTGTTTGCCATTTGGTCAACTAAATTTAGGGGGTATTCCCTGAGACTACCCAAGAAAAAAAGCAAGCCTGTCTTACAAATGGGAGGCTAGCGAAGTACCGGAGGCCGCTGCGATTGAAAAAAAATATCAAAACTGATTTTTTTATCGCCGCAGCGCTTGTAAAGTGATTGTGCAGTGATAAAAAAAATAATAATAATTTTGTCACTGCGGCGGGGCGGGCGTGGGTGAACGCACATGTGGGTGACTGATCAGGCCTGATCGGGCAAACACTGCGTTTTGGGTGGAGGGAGAACTAAGGTGACACTAATACTATTATAGATCTGACTGTGATCAGTTCTGATCAGTTACAGATACTATAAAAGTACAAATGCTGATTAGCGATACTATAATCAGCAAATCAGTGACTGCGGTGCGGGGGGCTGGGCGCTAAACGATCGCTAACTACCTAACCAAGGTGCCTAAACTATCCTAAAACTATCAGTCAATACTAGTGGGGAAAAAAAGTGACAGTTTACACTGATCACTTTTTTCCCTTTCACTAGGTGATTGACAAGGGCGATCAAGGGGTGATCAAGGGGTTAATTGGGGTGATGGAGGGTGATCTGGGGGCTAAGTGTAGTGTTGGGTGTACTCACTGAACTGTGCTACTCTGCTGGAACCAACCGACGAAAAAGACCAGCAGAGGAGCAGAGAAGCCATTTAACACATTATATTTATAAATATAATGTGTTAGATGGCTTCTGATTCGTTTTTTGAAAATCATCAGCCTGCCAGCGACGATCATTGGCTGGCAGGCTGATGCCGCAATTGTCTTTTAACTTTTGACGGCCCGTGATGCGCATGCGCGGGCCGGCTTTGCCCAAAATCTCGCGTCTCGCAAGATGACGCCCCGGCGCATCCACTCGGAATAACAGGGCTGCCACAAAGATGCAATCCTGCGTACGGCGGTCATGAGGAGGTTAAAAACACCCTTTTTGGGCAAAATAGACAAAGTGTGAAATTCAAGGGTTATATACTGCTGCCATATTCTGTTATTAAACAGACACCCATTTTGGGCAAAAAACTTAAATTGTGGCCTAGTCTGTATCTGTACGTGAGAGATGCACACTTTAGATACTGTGGTTCTATTCTGTTATTTGAAAAACAACCATTTTGGGCAAAAAACACAATTTTATAGCCCTTGCTGCATCTGCATGTGTGCAATTCAAGGGTTATATACTGCTGTCATATTCTCTTATTAAGCAAACACCCATTTTGGGCTAAAAACTTAAATTGCGGCCTAGTCTATATGTGTCTGTGTGAGATACACCCTTTACATACTGTGGGTCTATTCTGTTATTTGAAAAACAACCATTTTGGGCAAAAAACTAAAATTGTGGCCTAGTCTGGATCTGTACGTGTGAGATATACACTTTAGATACTGTGGTTCTATTCTGTTATTTGAAAAACAACCAGTTTGGGCAAAAAACTTAAATTGCGGCCTAGTCTGTATCTGTATGTGTGAGATACACACTTTAGATATTGTGGTTATATTTTGCTATTAATAAAACACCCTTTTTGTGCAAAATACACCATTTTACAGCCCTTGCTGCATCTGCATGTGTGAAATTCAAGGGTTATATACTGCTGTCATATTCTGTTATTAAATGGACACCCATTTTGGGCAAAAAACTTAAATTGCGGCCTAGTCTACATCTGTACGTTTGAGATACACACTTTAGATACTGTGGATCTATTCTGATATTAATAAAAAAAACTATTTTGGGCAAGATCCTAAATTTGCTAAATATGAGGAGAGTGTCAAATATGGGACGTGGCCCAGGTCGTGGTGCTGCTAGTGGGGCTCCTGTTGCAGGGAGAGGACGTGGTCGATTTGCGCCAGCTACACGCACAAGTGAAACCCCTTCCTCAGGTGCTTATAAGCGACAGAACCTGCTGTGGTATTTGGTCGGGCCTAATGCGGCTCTACAAATGGGGAGGCCAGAACAAGTACAGATTGGGTTACTGACCACAGGGATCAGAAACGTTGAAATGGCCAAAGTAAAAAAAAGGGGGGGTGGGTTGTGGGCAGTGCGGGCGTTTGCGGGTGGTGCAGCAGTTGTGGAGGGCGGGCGATCCCCCGCCCGCCTCCCCCTGAATTTTCATTGGTGGTCAGTGGTGTATACCAGAGTGTCAGCACATTGCTGACACTCTGGTATAAACGTCTGACATCGCTGCGATGTCAGCCGTTTCACCCTTTCCATACAGCGGTCCGTACGGACCGCTGTATGGAAAGGGTTAAGTCAGGGAGCTCCCTCCCTCTGCCATCGGGGGGCTGCTGTGCCTTTGGAGCCCCTAGATGGATGGGGGGACAACGGGAGGGAGCTCCCCTCCTTCCCCTTCCCCGTCTGCTCAGTTGAAGCAGACGGGGAAGGTTCCCATGGCAACAGAACACCTTCTCAGGTGTCCTGCTGTCCATGGTGCTATACAGATCTATGCTAAAGGCATAGATCTGTTCAGACAGTGTAAGTAAAATACAGTACACTACCCTATATAGTGTACTGTACTGTATTATACAGACATCAGACCCACTGGATCTTCAAGAACCAAGTGGGTCTGGGTCAATTTTTTTTTTTAAAAAGTGAAAAAAAGTAAAGATAATAAAAACACATTTATCACTGAATAAAAAAATAAAATAAAAAGTACACTACACATATTAGGTATCACCGTGCCCATAACTACCTGATCTATAAAACGGTCATGTTACTTTCCCCGCACGGAGAACGCCATAAAAAAAAAATATCAGGAAATTGAAATTTGCCCACCTTCCTTACCAAAATAGGTAATAAAAGTGATCAAAAGAGTCGCATGTACGCCAAAATAGTACCAATCAAACTGTCACCTCATCCAGCAAAAAATGAGCCCCTACATGAGACAATGGCCCAAAAAATAAAAAAAACTATGGGGACACTATGATTTTTCTTTTGTTTCAAAAATTAGATTATTGTGTAAAACTTACATAAATAAAAAGTATACATATTAGGTATCGCCGTGTCCATATCGACCAGCTCTATAATAATATCACATGAGCTAACCCCTCAGATGAACACCGTAAAAAATAAATACATTAAAATTGTGCTAAATAAACAATTTTTTGTCACCTTACATCACAAAAAGTGTAATAGCAAGCGATCAAAAAGTCATATGCACCCCAAAATAACGCCAATCAAATCGTCATCTCATCCCGCAATAATCATACCCTACCCAAGATAATCGCCCAAAAACTGAAAAAACTATGGCTCTCAGACTATGGAGACACTAAAACATATTTTTTTTTGTTTCAAAAATGAAATCATTGTGTAAAACTTATACATAAATAAATAAAAAAGTATACATATTAGGTATCGCCATGTCTGTGAAAACCTGCTCTATAAAAATACCACATGATCTAACCTGTCAGGTGAATTTTGTAAATAACAAAAAAAAAACAGTGCCAAAAAAGCTATTTCTTGTTACCTTGCCTCACAAAAAGTGTAATATAGAGCAACCAAAAATCATATGTACCCTAAACTAGTACCAACAAAACTTCCACCCTATCCCGTAGTTTCTAAAATGGGGTAACTTTTTTGGAGTTTCTACTCTGGGGGTGCATCAGGGGGGCTTCAAATGGGACATGGTGTCCCAAAAAAACTGTCTAGCAAAATCTGCCTTAAAAAAAAACGTATGGCATTCCTTTCCTTCTGCGCCCTGCCGTGTGCCCGTACAGCAGTTTACGACCACATATGGGGTGTTTCTGTAAACTACAGAATCAGGGCCATAAATAATGAGTTTTGTTTGGCTGTTAACCCTTGCTTTGTAACTGGAAAAAAAATTGTAAAATGGAAAATTTGCCCAAAAATACAATTCTGAAATTTCATCTCTATTTGCCAATAACTCTTGTGAAACACCTAAAGGGTTAACAACGTTTGTAAAATCAGTTTTGAATACATGGAGGGGTGTAGTTTCTGAGATAGAGTCACTTTTATGGAGTTTCTACTCTAGGGGTGCATCAGGGGGGCTTTAAATGGGTCATGGTTTCCCCAAAAAACTGTCTAGCAAAATATGCCTTCCAGAAACCATATGGCATTCCTTTTCTTCTGTGTCCTACCGTGTGCCCGTACAGTGGTTTACGACCACATATTGGGTGTTTCTGTAAACTACAGAATCAGGGCCATAAATAATGAGTTTTGTTTGGCTGTTAACCCTTGCTTTGTAACTGGAAAAGAAATAGTGAAATGGAAAATTTGCCCAAAAATTGAAATTCTGAAATGTCATCTCTATTTGCCAATAACTCTTGTGGAACACCTAAAGGAGATAGAGTCACTTTTATGGAGTTTCTACTCTAGGGGTGCATCAGGGGGGCTTCAAATGGGACATGGTGTCAAAAAAAAAACTGCCTAGCAAAATCTGCCTTTCAAAAACGTATGGCATTCCTTTCCTTCTGTGTCCTACCGTGTGCCCGTACAGTGGTTTACGACCACATATGGGGTGTTTCTGTAAACTACAGAATCAGAGCCATAAATATTGAGTCTTGTTTGGCTGTTAACCCTTGCTTTGTAACTGGAAAAAAAATAATTAAAATGGAAAATCTGCCAAAAAAGTGAAATTTTGAAATTGTATCTAAATTTTCCATTAATTCTTGTGGAACGCCTAAAGGGTTAACAAAGTTTGTAAAATCAGTTTTGAATACCTTGAGGGGTGTAGTTTCTAGATCGGGGTCATTTTAGGTGGTTTCTATTATATAAGCCTCACAAAGTGACTTCAGACCTGAACTGGTCCCTAAAAATTGGTTTTTTGAAAAGTTCACAACAATTTCAAGATTTGCTTCCAAACTTCTAAGCCTTGTAACATCCCCAAAATATAAAATATCATTCCCAAAATGATGCAAACATGAAGTAGACATATGGGGAATGTAAAGTAATAATTATGTTTGGAGGTATTACTATGTATTACAGAAGTAGAGAAATTGAAACTTGGAAATTTGCAGTTTTTTTACAAATTTTTGGTAAATTTGGTATTTTTTCTATAATTAAAAATGTATTTTTTTTACTTCATTTTAACAGTGTCATGAAGTACAATATATGCCGAAAAAACATTCTGAGAATGGCCTGGATAAGTCAAAGCGTTTTAAATTTATCACCACATAAAGTGACACTGGTTAGATTTGCAAAAAATGGCCTAGTCCTTAAGGTGAAAATGAGCTCGGTCCTTAAAGTGTTAAGTGCAAAGCATGAGCTGCAGTGGAGTAGACACCTCAAAAACCAAGAAAGGTCTCTGGCTCCTCCTGCTTCCTCTTCTCCTGCAGTTTCAGCCTCTTCATCCAACTCTGGAGTGACAGTGCCACCTGCCACCCCGCAAACAGAGGATCTTCTAGCAACACCACCATCTGGGTCACCAAGCATCTCTACAATGTTCCACAGAAGCATTCAGCTCTCCATCTCCCAAACACTGGAGCGAAGAGGAAGTACCCCCCCTACCCACCCACGATCCCTGGCCCTGAATGCCAGCATTTCTAAATTACTGGCCTTTGAAATGCTGTCATTCCGTCTGGTGTACACGGAGAGTTTTAAAGGCCTTATGGCGGTGGCTGTCCCACAGTACGTCGTTCCAGGCAAGCCATCCCTTCCCTGCACAACCAAGTTGGGGGACAAAATCAGGTGTGCACTGCACAACACCATCTGTGGTACGGTGCACCTCACTACGGATACGTGGACCAGTAAGCAAGGTCATGGACGTTATATCTCCATAACAACACACTGGGTAAATGCAGTGGTGGCTGGTACTGAGGCGGATAGGAGTTTGACGCATATCCTTCCACCACCGAGGATTGCAGGATGCTTCAGTTTGCCTCCTCCTCCTCCTACTCCGCTTCCTCATCCTCTACTGGCTCCTCATCCATTCAGCGTAACACCTTTACCACCAAGTTCAGCACAGCCAGGGGTAAACGACAGCAGGCAGTTTTAAAACGTATCTGTTTTGGGGACAAACCCCACACCGCACAGGAGCTGTGGACAGGTCTTGAACAACAGACCGATGAGTGGTTAGTGCCAGGGAGCCTCAAGCCCGACCTGGTAGTGTGCAATAATGGGCAAAATCTTATAGCAGCTCTGGGACTAGCCGGTTTGATTCATATCCCTTGCCTGGCGCATGTGCTGAATTTGGTAGTGCAGAGATTCCTTAAAAATTACCCCGATATGTCAGAGCTGCTGCATAAAGTGCGGGCCGTCTGTGCGCGCTTTCGGCATTCTCACCCTGCTGATGCTCGCCTGTCAGCGCTGCAGCGTAACTTCAGCCTTCCTCCGCCTCATATGCAACGTGCCCACAAGGTGGAACTCCACCTGGCACATGCTGGCCAGACTTTGTGAATAGCAGCAGGCGATAGTGGAGTTGCAACTGCAGCATGCACGGGTGAGTCGCTCTGCGGAACAGCACCACTTCACCGCCAATGACTGGGCCTCCATGCGAGACCTATGTTCCTTGTTGCGCTGTTTTGAGTACTCCACCAACACGGCCAGTGCCGATAACGCCGTTCTCAGAGTTACTATCCCTTTTCTATGCCTCCTTGAAAAAACGCTGCTGGTGATGATGGAAGAGAATGTGGCACAGGAGGATGAGGAGGAGGAATCATTTCAAAGGGTTTCCGGCCAGCCATTTACAAGTGGCTCCGAGGGTGGGTTACTTACAAACACCAGGTACACAATTGTCCAGCCAGGGCACAGTTCTGGAGTATGACGAGGTGGAGGAGAAGGAGATGGAGGAGGAGGAACCTTGTTCACAGCAGGGTGGCACCCAGACCAGCTCATGGCCATCACTGGTGCGTGGATGGCGGGATAAATATGACACAGACGATACACCTCCCACAGAGGACAGCTTTTCATGCCTCTGGGCAGCCTGGCACACATGAGCGATTACATGCTGCAGTGTCTCTGCAACGACCACTGAGTTGCCCACATTCTAACTTGTGCTGATTACTGGGTGGCCACGCTGCTGGATACCCGTTACAAGGACAACGTACGGTCCTTAATTCCCTCACTGGAGCGTCATCGTAAGATACACGAGTACAAGCGCACGCTGTTAGACGCGCTGCTGGTGGCATTCCCATCTGACAGCGGGGGCACAGTGCAAGCACAAGGCGAAGGCCAAGAAGGAGGAAGAGGTAGCCAGCGCAGCTGAGGCACTGCAAGCACCTCAGAAGGCAGGGTTAGCATGGCCAAAATGTGGAAAAGCTTTGTCAGCACGCCACAACAACCAGCACCACCAGCTGATATGAAACGTCTTAGCAAGAGGCAGCATTTCACCAACATGGTGGAGCAGTATGTGTGCACATACCTACACTTATTAAATGACGGGGGGTGCCCCCTTCAACTTCTGGGTCTCCAAATTGGGCACATGGCCTGACTTGCCCTTCACGCCTTGGAGGTGCTGCCCTGCCCTGCAGCCAGTGTATTATCTGAACGTGTGTTTGGCATGGCAGGGGGCGTTATCACAGACAAGTGCAGCCGCCTGTCCACAGCCAATGTGGACAAGCTCACGTTCATTAAAATGAACCAGGCATGGACCCCACAGAACTTGTCCTTGCCTTGTGCAGAATAGACATGTATACCAGCCTTAACCAGTCATTGTTATACTACAGAGCAATTGCTCATTCTTGTATTTTGTATATTTCCCACTCTTTTGGAGTGGAGTGTACCCAAATAAAAATAAAATTAAAATTAAAACAACAGTGCTCAAAAGTTCGGGTCCTTATTGACTTCAATGGGATTCAGGTTCGGGGTCAAGTTCGGGTCCCGAACTCAAACTTTTTTGTAAAGTTCGGCCGAACCCGTCGAACCTAAACATCCAGGTGTCCGCTCAACTCTAAAAACTAGTAAATATTTTCCATACTTTTACGTACTTTTCTTATAGAAGGGTGTCTGCAGTGACTTGTGACATATGTGCGTGTCAGGGCCAGAGATAGAAAAAAATAAGTGAAAACTAGTATATTTTTTCATACTTTTACATACTTTTCCTATAAAGGGTGTCTGCAGTGACTTCTGACGTCTGTGCAATACCATGTGTGTGTCAGAGCTAGAGGTAGAAAAAATATAAGTGAAATCTAGTATATTTTTATCCATACTTTTATGTACTTTTTCTACAGAAGTGTGTCTGCAGTGACTTGTAACATATGTGCAATACCTTGTGTGTGTCAGGGCCAGAGATAGAAAAAAATAAGTGAAAACTAGAATATTTTTTCCATACTTTTACATACTTTTCCTACAGAAGTGTGTCTGAAGTGACTTCTGACATCTGTGCAATACTTTGTGTGGGTCATGGCCAGAGATAGAAAAAAATATAAGTGAAATCTCAACTGCAGGCCCTCGCATATCATGTTTTACAGGGTCAGCTCACCTGCAGGCCCTCACCTACAATCTTTTACAGGGTCAGCTCACCTGCAGGCCCTCACCTGCAATCTTTTACATGGTCAGCTCACCTTCTGATGAGGACAGCGAAGTCTTGCCTGTTGGTACTCTGGCACACATGGCTGACTTCATGTTAGGCTGCCTTTCCCACGACCAGCGCGTTATACGCATTTTAGACATCACAGATTACAAAGAGAACTTCTTATTTCTCATTCCTGTGGTGGAGTGGACAAGCAAAACGGTGCTATGCCAGAAGGTCCTTGAAAAATTGCTCCAAAGTTGATAGGGCAGACATTCTTGGTGGCATACCTTTCTTGGACGCTTGTGCTTTAATAATTTGTCCCACCCTCTCTGGGTGGTTCATAATTAGAAAAAAAAGGGGCAAGGCAATAAACGCTAGTCAGATTTTAGCAATTGACCTCCCTTGGAAGTGGTAGCCGTTTCTCGGCATCAAACCCTGATTCCCCGTTACTCGTGATCACCATGGTAGGAACAGAAAAGAGCATCGAAAGTTGATACGCCAGACATCCGAATGGATTGTTGCCGTCACGGGGACGTGCAATCGCCAGGAGGTTATCTAGAGTCACCAATGCGGCAGCAGCAGGTCCTCGCCCCAAATGTTTTAGATGGTCAGATCAGCAGGCCCTTGGGTGTGTATGATGCCCTTCTTTATGTGTAACAAAGGATGTTTTGGAGTGTTGGTTCCTTGTAATATTTGGCAGCCCTTTCACTTAATGCATAGGCTTTATGAGTGTAGGAGTCTCACTGTGAATGAGGCCCTCCATTATGTGATATACATGTTGTATCAGATTACCTCTTACTTGTAATTTTTGGCAGCACTTTCACTTTATATACAAGTAAGTATACAGGAAAGAATGTTTCTTAACAATTTTTCCTCAAATTTTTTTTTTTTTTTCAGTTTTGTGCGTATTATTGTCAGTCTGTAAAAGTGGCGTACTACCCGGACAACATGGTTCCCAGTAGCGACCTGGGAGTCCAAGATGCATCCAGACATCCTCCCCATACTGTTCCCGAACCACTTCGGTAGTGTTTCCATCATTCCTTTTCCTATAAACCATGCTCCCCCCGCTTCAGAGCAGGGGGTGCCTGGTTTAATGCTTGGGTTCTCCCATTGACTTCTATTATACTCGATGTGTTTGGTCAGAGCACCCGAGCACTTTGGTGCTCGATCAACACTAGTCAGAACGCAACAAAGCCACACTCCCAGCGCTCCACGTCCTGCCTCTTCTTCTTTTCCTTCTCCTCTCTCCTCCCATTTGTCCTCCACTCCACCTTCCACGGTGCCATTGTCGCGTTTCTGTGGCAAAAGGCAGGCTTCCGTGGCCCAAATGTTTGAGCATAAAAAAATGATGATGCTGGATATACCTCTTGCCCAGCAGGTGACCGCTGGCTTGTCAGTATTGTTAGCCCACCGACTACTGCTGAAAAAATTTGTGGACTCGGAGGCATTTAGAAAATTTGTGGCCATTGGCACACTGCAATGGAAGGTCCCTGGATAGAAATATTTCTCCCAAAAGATCATCCCTGAACTAAATGGCCACGTTCAGCGGCAAGTAAATATATATCTGGCAGCACATAGTGTTGGTGCCAAGATACATCTGACCACAGACACGTGGTCTAGAAAACATGGGCCAGGAAGCTACATAACTTTTACTGCCCACTGGGTGAACCTTCTGACGGCCGTCAAGCAGGTAAACCGTGGCACCCGTGTGGATTTGGTATTACCGCAACGGATTGCATGCAGGCCTGCCTCTTCTTCTCCTCCTCCTACTCTATCCTCCGTATCCTTCTTGGCTGACTCCTTTTCCACTGCTACCTCCTCTTCCGCTGCACCCCCCCAAGCTTCCCAAAACCTATTTGACGTACCAGGTGAAACGTTGCCATGCTGTGCTGCGGCTGTTGCTCTTGGAAGCCAAGAGCCATACCGGTCCTGCACTGCTTTCAGCTCTGCGGTCACAGGCCGATTAGTGGCTAACCCCGCTCAATTTGACAGTTGGTAAAGTGGTGTGCAACAACAGTGCCAATCTGCTGAGTGAGCTGAAACAGGGAAAAATGGCACACGTCCTAAACTTAGTCGTGCAGCGATTTGTTGCCAAATACCCCGGGGTGCAGGACGTCTTGTGGCAGGCCAGGAAGATCTTTTAGAAGAGCTTACATGGCCATGGATCACCTTATTGACATTCAGCGGCGACACCAATTGCCCGTTAGATGTCTGAATTGTGAATGCCCGACGCGCTGGAACTCCACCTTGTATATCCTCTATAGGCTGCTCCAGCAGAAATGTGCTGTTAATGACTACCTGTATGAACTCTGCAGCAGGACAGGTTCTGGGGAGCTTTTTTTTTTCCACAGAGCCAGTGGCTGCTCATGCGCGACACATGCAGACTTCTGTGGCCATTTGATTAGATCACCAAACTGGTCAGTCGCAGCCAGGGCACCATCAGTGACATCGTACCTTACGCCTTCTTTCTGAAGCCCGCATTGCATTGTGTCATTGATCAAGCCATCAAGGAGCTGAAGCTGGAAGATGAGGAAGTCACAATGCTGAATGAATTCCCAGGGGGGCTACTCCATCTGAGACAAGTCAGCAGGAGTCTGAAGAGGAGTCAGAGAAGGATGGTGGGTGGGGGGAGGAGGAGCAAGAATAGCAGGCTTTAAACTTTTCGGAGATCCCTGGTGTTGTCCGTGGCTGGGGAAGGAGACTGATGGCGATATTCTCCTGGTCAATGAGCAGGAGCCAGGGCGCTACACCGCTTTCAATTTAGTGCAAATGGAAGCCTTCATGCTCCAGTGTTTGAAGAGGGACCCCCATATAAAAAGCATAAAGGGCATTTTACCAGTACTGGATGGCAATGTACTTAGACCCCAGGTACAAACGCAAAATGGCAGACATGTTACCAGCATCACAGAGGGCTCTCAGAATGCAGCAATTCCATGCCTTGCTGTGAGAGATGCTACATTCTGCTGTTGTGGACACTGTCAGTGGAATTTCCACCCACAGCAAAACAGGTGCGGGTACCAATCCTACCGCGCCTGCAAAAAGAGGGCGGTTTGAAGATGTGTTTGTCACTTCGGATATGAGATCATTCTTGCAGCCAACCTATCGACAGCCACCCTCCGGGTCCAGCCTCAGGGAACGCCTAGACCAACAGGTGCCCAATTACATCGGGTTAACGGCCGATGTAGACGCTCTGAGAAGCGAGGAACCCCTTGACTACCGGGTGTACAATTTTCCATGGAACTCTTGGCTTGCCCCTCATCGAGAGTGCTGTCCGAAAGGACGTTTAACGCAGCGGGGGGATTGTGACCGATAAGAGCACTCGGCTAGCTCACGACAGTGTGGACTAAATCACATTTTTAAAAATGAATGAGGCATGGATCTCGGAGGAACTCAACACCTGTGATCACCACGTGTAATTGAGTTTCCCCATGCCAACCCACACATATCCGCCACCACACAGAATAAAGAATGGTCCTTGCCTTATGTATATACAGCAGCATAAAAGGCCTTTTATTTTAGGTGAATGCCTAATTTTTGGGGCCGACAGTTACATATTTATCCTGTGACCGCCTAATGTACCTCCAGCCACAGAATCCAAAGTTCTTTGCTGTCAGGTGAATGCCTATTTGCAAATTTTTGGGGCCTATACCGGCCAACAGTTACATTTTTATCCTGTGACCGCCTAATGCACCCCCAACAGCACAAAATCCAAATTTCTTTGCTGTTTAATAACTGGATGGCCATAACTGTATCCCTTCCCCTGCCCACACCATCCTTTTTAAGACCTGGCATGAGCGGGAAAAATATGCAGATTGCGGTCACAACCTTTGCGCCACAATCTGTGTCAGAAATACGCCTAACATAGACGTATTTCTATATAATGAATGACCATCTAATTATATTATTATTTGGGAGTAGGGCTAATATCTTTATATTATATAGATTCTAGTGTATTATACTGTGCTCTGTATTTCCAAGTAGAAAATGATCCTTGGGAAACACAGTGCTCATCCCTGACCACCAGGACCAGGTAGTGCTCTGTCAGTACATGGCAGCCTCCCTACTCCGCCACACTGCTCCGCTCTGTACTGGTGCTTATTCTGACACTAGGGCTTGGTTTACATCCTATTTTTGCCATCCATTTAATGCATAACAAAAATGTATGCGTTAACAGATGCCTCAGACTGATGCTGTACAGTGGCGTTTTTGCCAATGATTCCCCTTTGGTATGTCACTGTCCTTGTTGTTGGACTATTTGTGCACTCATAGGGCTAGATTTATCATGACTCTGACAGCTCACTCCACTTTCACATATTGCTAAAGTCAGTTTTAGCCAAGTCAGATTTATGATCGGCCCTTTAAGACTGTAATAAATGTGGTTTGACGGTAGCATCTTATCCGTCAGTAAGCAGCTTTACAAAAGTTGCACATCTTTATGAAAAAGTCGCACATTTTTATGAAAAAGTTGCATGTTCTATTAAAAAGTCTCATAAGATAAGCATGGTCCTCACTGGAGTGAAATTGCTACTTTTTTGCGACTTTTTAAATAGTCCCAATAGTAAATCTGTCTAGAGATTAATTTACATAAGAAAACACACCCACTTTCAGAAAACTGCCGAGCATAGTGCAGAGCAGAAAAAAGTCGCAAATTTGTGCGCATTTTTAGCGTTTGGGACTTTTTCACTCCATTATTCTGACCTGAGCTAATGGTAAATCTGGCCCATAGTTTGTATTTGGTGGCTGCAAACATGACCTGAAAGTTCAGGTTTGCCTGCTAATAAAGTCAATGGGAGTGATGCGTACACGTGTTCGCGAATTGTCCCGGCCGATGTCCGTCCATCACTAGTGCTCCCCAACACAGATTTAGACAGATTTGTGAAGAATTTTTTAGGGTAATGGGTCTTTTGTGTAAGTAGAAAATGTTTCAGATCTTTGAGTTCAGTAAAATGAGACCAAAACCGAAAGTGTTGCGTTTATATTTTTTGTCAGTGCATATAAGTACATCTATTCATTATTGTTTCTGGGGTGAAATGGCGGCCTGATACTACAGATTTTAGGTACTTATGTTTTATTATAAATAAGTTAATCCGTCAATGCCTAATTGTGCAATTGGGGTAAAATTGAGTACTTGACGGATCATGTTTTGACCAGCAACCGAGCTGTGCTTGAAAAGTTGACTCTATCTTCAACATCATCTTAACAGACATCAGACACCCCCAGCCAGGAGTCAGCTCAGCAGCTGAGCCAGCAGGGTGGCAGCAGTGTGAGATCTGGAGCCAAACGTGTTCCGTGTAGACTGTTTGGTACTCAGGGGCCTACCTGTCCAGAAAGAACTAGCGATGGACAGGTTCACGGAGGCAACAGCAGGCATGGAGTAGTGGGGGGGGGGGGGAATTCCATTCTCATCAGTGTAGTAACTTTTCATCAAGTCGACAGAGGACATCAGTGTTGCCATTTGTAGAATCCGTGGGCAGAAGGTGAAGCATGACCAGGGTGCCAATGTTTGCACCACGGCCCTGTGTCAACACATGCAGTGTCACCATAAAGTGGCCTGGGAAAACTGTAGCACTAATGTAGTGGTACAGCCTCATGCAGCATCCTCTGCATCTCCCAGGGGTCCGCACCACTTCTACAGTAGTCAAGGCTCCAACACCTCAGCAGAAGGGAGCTTTGTTTCCTTCCCATAGCAATATAAAGAAATCCGCAGCACTCGTCAGATAATCGTGAATAAAATGGATTTATTCCATAAAGCAGCAAGGAAATGCGACGTTTCGACCGTTCCCGGTCTTTTTCAAGCAATAAAGTGATTACAATAACATGTGTCTTATATAGTGCCTAATCAATTACCTGAGCCCTCCCCCAGGTACAGTCTTTAGTTACATTGGTGCATATACAGAGTCATTAGCCAGTGACATCTTTGTGCAATTAAACTTAGGGTCTATTACCTTTCTCACAGGGGATGTCCTTGGGGTCCACTTCTGTTCCGGATCGTCTTTAAGACGAATTTACTTCGGCGTCCCGGAGTCTCCAATGCGCATGCGTCCCCTTCGATCAACCAGCCAATAGAAAAAATATCTTTAACTGACGTCACTAGTTGTCAATGGTGCGGAGGCAGACTTTGCTCCACGTCATTGTAAAGCGTCCTTTCTGTCCCTTGTTAGTGACATAGGTGTCGTCATAGAGACGCGATCAGTTTACCTGAAACTCGCGTCACTCGACTCCTCCCCCTGTCACTATTCCATTGGTCTCCGGACATATCCCCATAGGTGCGAGTTCACCTCTTCCCGCTCCAAAATACCTCCAACATTCAATCCATGGGGTTATCTCCACCCCACACAGTTCAAAAGCTCTCTGCAGTCCCATTTTTCTTGACATGATTCCTCCAGAGCAATTGCCGTATCTCCTCAGCAATATACCCTTCTGAGGTCATCATATCCCAAACTGTCATTCCTTTATAGAGGCAATATTGTCCCATCAGCGCCACTTGACGGGGCAAATGCCCTCCACCAGGAATTTTTCAAATCTCGTAGGTACTCAGGGTGCCAGTCAAATTCAATGACAATGGCTCCCGTAGTACCACGAATACATACATTCATCAACCATGTTTTTTTATTACCAGGTAACTGAGCATGGGAAGGACTCACCCCCCATATTGGACATGTCCGTTGGCCATATATACTGGACAATCTGCTACATGATCTTGGGGACATCAGCATTAGAGAGTACGAGATGGAAGAGGACCCCAATATTAGACATCCCTGTAGAGAAAGGCAAAAGAAAAAATATATAAAGTGTTCGTGTTAGTGAACATTTGGTTGTGACACATCCAGTCACCCCGGTTCTGTACACCCTACCCAAGATTCATAAGAACAGAGATGATCCGCCCGGACGCCCGATTGTGTCCGGCATCAACTCTGTTCTATCACGACCAGCTATGTTCTTGGATGGGGTGTTACAACCTTATGTAACGAGAGCATCGTCTTATGTTAAAGATACCACCCACTTTCTATGTAGGCTGAAGGAATTGGAGATAAAACCTGGAGATAGACTGGTCTCATTCGATGTAGTCAGTCTATATACTAGTATCGAACATAATAAAGGTTTGGAGGCAGTCAGATATGCTCTAGGTGATTCGGAGTATACACTGGAGATGACGAATTTTATACTGGCACTGCTAGAAATTATACTAACCTGTAACTACTTTAGGTTTAAAAATCAATTTTTTGTGCAAACTAGAGGAACGGCGATGGGGTCCAACGCCGCACCTGTCTATGCTAATATCTACATGTCATATGTAGAGGAGATGTTTGTGTATCCATCCAGCTCCTTCAAGTATGTGAGGGGCTGGATGAGATACATCGACAATATCTTCTGCATATGGACAGGCACCTAACTGGAACTGGACGCATTTAATGAACATCTCAATAACATTCATCCTGCTCTAAAATTTACGAAAGTCAGCTCCATGACCGAGCTACAATTCCTGGACACACTGGTGTGTGTCCAGGATGGAAAACTGGGCACGGACATATATATAAAAAACACTGACAAAAACAATATCCCGCATCCCCGAGATATGGTAAAATCATTGCCATACAGTCAATTTCTACGGGTCTGTAGGATAGTCAGTGATGAGGAAATAGTGGGAAAAAGGTTAGAAGAGATGAATAAAAAATTTGCGAACAGAGGATACACTAAACAGCTGACGGATAAACATCAAAACAGGGCATTAAAAATAAAAAGGGAGGAATTACTTGAAAAAAATGTGGACAGGTTAAACACTCAGAGTAGGATCCCCTTTGTTTCCAGGTACACAATGGTTAGCAGACAGGTGGCGGGTGTAATTAGAAAGAACTGGACGCTACTTACACAAGCGTTTCCAGATACCCCAGAATTTAGAAATCCACCTTTGTTCTCATATAGGAGAGGACCCAATGTGAGGGACAGGTTAGTGCATGCAGATAAACCTTCTAAAAAACCAGTACATAAACAAACAGGATGCTACCCCTGTCTGGGGTGTTGTCACTGTAATAGCATGACGAAAGGGAGGACATTTGTACACCCACATACTGGAAAGAAATATAAAATCAAACAGTTTTATACTTGTAACTCCACTTTTGTTATATATATTCTCCAATGCCCGTGTGGGCTCTTATATGTAGGAGAGACCACACAGGAAATAAAAAAGAGGATCACACAGCACAAATCCAAGATCCGAAAAAAAGTACTAGATCTTCCAGTTCCAGACCATTTTGAAAAAATGGGACATAATTTGTCACAACTCCGATTTCAGGTCATAGATAGAATTTCACCATTACGGAGAGGGGGAGATCGGGAGACCCTCCTTAAACAATTGGAGTTGAAATGGATTTACAAATTAGACACACGTGAACCAAGGGGACTCAATAGGGATTTCAATCTGGGAGTCTTCCTTTAGGGATTTCTGTGTATCACCTCTGAAATGTAGACTGGACTTATATTTATTATTTTGTGTAACCTAAAATTGTGCCCAACTTTGTGCCCAACTTTGTTGTGATAATTTTTAAATGTTCACTAACACGAACACTTTATATATTTTTTCTTTTGCCTTTCTCTACAGGGATGTCTAATATTGGGGTCCTCTTCCATCTCGTACTCTCTAATGCTGATGTCCCCAAGATCATGTAGCAGATTGTCCAGTATATATGGCCAACGGACATGTCTAATATGGGGGGTGAGTCCTTCCCATGCTCAGTTACCTGGTAATAGAAAAACATGGTTGATGAATGTATGTATTCGTGGTACTACGGGAGCCATTGTCATTGAATTTGACTGGCACCCTGAGTACCTACGAGATTTGAAAAATTCCTGGTGGAGGGCATTTGCCCCGTCAAGTGGCGCTGATGGGACAATATTGCCTCTATAAAGGAATGACAGTTTGGGATATGATGACCTCAGAAGGGTATATTGCTGAGGAGATACGGCAATTGCTCTGGAGGAATCATGTCAAGAAAAATGGGACTGCAGAGAGCTTTTGAACTGTGTGGGGTGGAGATAACCCCATGGATTGAATGTTGGAGGTATTTTGGAGCGGGGAGAGGTGAACTCGCACCTATGGGGATATGTCCGGAGACCAATGGAATAGTGACAGGGGGAGGAGTCGAGTGACGCGAGTTTCAGGTAAACTGATCGCGTCTCTATGACGACACCTATGTCACTAACAAGGGACAGAAAGGACGCTTTACAATGACGTGGAGCAAAGTCTGCCTCCGCACCATTGACAACTAGTGACGTCAGTTAAAGATATTTTTTCTATTGGCTGGTTGATCGAAGGGGACGCATGCGCATTGGAGACTCCGGGACGCCGAAGTAAATTCGTCTTAAAGACGATCCGGAACAGAAGTGGACCCCAAGGACATCCCCTGTGAGAAAGGTAATAGACCCTAAGTTTAATTGCACAAAGATGTCACTGGCTAATGACTCTGTATATGCACCAATGTAACTAAAGACTGTACCTGGGGGAGGGCTCAGGTAATTGATTAGGCACTATATAAGACACATGTTATTGTAATCACTTTATTGCTTGAAAAAGACCGGGAACGGTCGAAACATCGCATTTCCTTGCTGCTTTATGGAATAAATCCATTTTATTCACGATTATCTGACGAGTGCTGCGGATTTCTTTATATTGCTATTTGACGGTGGATCATCGGCCAGGATCCCGATCTGCGGGCACCAACATTTCCGTGACTAAGGTATCATATATGGACTTTCCAAATTGGTTGTTTTTTGGACATAGGAGTGCTGCCTGACCTATCTATTTTGTTTCCTTCCCACCATCTACTGGTCATGATGCTCCAGCTCCTTCTACTCCTCATCACGTATTTTGCCAGCAATCGAGCGATTGCAAAAAGACAACAGTATGCATGTACTTTTCCAATACCCAAGAAGCTGAATGTGCTCCTGGCCAAGTTGCTGATACTACAGTCTTTCCCTTTCTATGGGGTGAAGTCTGCACCTTTCAGACAACTGATGGCTTGTGCCAAGCCAAGGTGCAGCATCACAATCTTTTATTAATTCTCCAAAAAGCTGTAACAGTCCTGCACGCGTATGTTGAACAGAAAGTGAGCCAGTCCTTGAGCCTGTCAGTGTCTGCTAAAGTTCACAGCAGCGCTGACAAATGGAGCTGTAACTACAGTCTTTCCCTTTCCATGGGGTGAAGTCTGCACCTTTCAGACAACTGATGGCTTGTGCCAAGCCAAGGTGCAGCATCAGAAGCTTTCATTAATTCTCCAAAAAGCTGTAACAGTCCTGCACACGTATGTTGAACAGCAAGTGGGCCAGTCCTTGAGACTGTCAGTGTCTGCTAAAGTTCATAGCAGCACTGACATGTGTAACTACAGTCAAGGATAATATATGTCCTGGGGGGCGTGGCCAGCCGAGTAAGGAGGAAGACGTCTCTCCACACTGCTCTGCTGAGCATTCCACAATCTAAGATCATCCATATCTTTTCTGGGTCTAAACAGCTACCTATCTACACTCTGGGGACTGTGGCCACCACCACCCTCATTTTGAGACCTCTCTCAAGCCGCAGAACCATTTCTGGCCAGAGATATTATTGCGGCCTAGCGGCGAGCCACATCCGCGGCCTAGATTTTACACAGTACCGACGCTTGGTGAGCCCCAGCAACAGTCCGGAGACTACAGCAGCTCAAGCACAGTAACCGACGCTGAGGCAGCACCCCCGCTGATCACCGTTAAGCGGCTCCGGAGCGATACCTCGGCCGGCGCGATCTAACGCCTGAAACTACCGGCACTTAGCGGCGCCATTTTGCGGCCCAGAACAACGACCGCCCGACAGCTGGGATACGACTACAGGTACCAGATTCAAACCCTAAGGTACCCCCTCTGCCCTCGCTACTCCGACCCGCTGTGCAGCCCCAGTCACTCACCTGTGAGACTGTTGTGACGCCCGGGACTTCAGCTGCAGTACTAGCGTGGCACACAGCGATCGGGTCTCTGCTGGTCCCAGCCTCTGATGCAGTGACGGTCAGTCTAATTCAAGCACAGTTCATTTACTACCCCTGAGCCAGCAAATAAACCCAGAAGCTTTACTTGCCGTCTAGCTATTCTATTTAAAGGGACAGTAACCCCATTTTTTTGACAAAACACCAGACTTTGTGGATTGCAACATATCTCTCCACATCATGATTTAATCCAGCCTGTTCCTGATCTTAAATCCCTCTACCACCTATGTTCTCATTAAAGTAATGCTATTTTAACCTTGATGAAGTGGTGAACATATTTCGCATTAAGGGCAAGATCTATCGCACTTATGGTAAAAGTGGGCAGATACAGGGGGGCGGAACAGGACTCTCAGAAACAAGCAAAGACACCATCTCTTTCCCAATCCGATTTGGACGGCTTCATGATGAAGAAAAACACTTCAAGCCAAGGGATCCCTTCATCTGCTTCTAAAAATAACTCACAGAAACAGTTAGCCCCTCTTCCTGACAGGGAAAGCGAAGAAGAAGAATCCTTTGAGACATCCTCTGAGTTACCTATTTCCAGATCCTTCATCTCTCAAGCCTTAACTAAAGCTTTAAATCCCGTCTTAGAGGAATTATCCGAAATAAAACGTGAAATGAGACAAGTGGGTCAGAGAGTTGATGCCTTAGAGTCCTCTCAAACAGCTGTTGCAGAATATACAAACAAGAACTCTGCCGTCCTCTCAGTCTATCAAAGTCACATAAATTACCTCTATGATTACATTGAGGATCAAGACAATAGAGGAAGAAGAAACAACATCCGCATCAGAGGTGTCCCTGAGTCGGTTGCCAATGAGGCCATACCCAATGCGGTTAAAGAAATCTGCAAAGCCCTACTGGGTGAAGAATATCTGGACCCTATTATAATTGAAAGAGCCCACCGTGCCCTTCGCCCTAAACCAAAATCTGGCGACCCTCCTAGAGACATCATCTGCAAGTTGCTAAACTTCGCACAGAAAGACCTTATTATGAAAAATGCCAGAGAAAGTGAAAACATCACATATGAAGGCGCCCCAATCCTTCTCTTCCAAGATCTTGCCCCTGCCACTCTAAATAAGAGACGAGCCCTGAAGCCACTCACAGATCACCTAAGACACAGACGCATTGCCTTTAGATGGCTCTTCCCATTCGGAATGTTGATCACATGGAAAGAAAAGAAATTTATCCTGAGATCACCAAGGGACCTCCCAGACATTCTTGAAGCACTGGAGATACAAGATGTAGACATCCCAGACTGGTCTGCCACAAATGATGTTTCCATACCACAAGACATCCTGCCTCCTACCGCATGGGAACTAGTCGGAAATGGCAAGACCACAAAGTCCAAGAAAAGGACATTCCGGGTTTCACTGTGGACTTGTCTCAGTTATTTCGGCCTCCTCTTTATGGCCGGGCGTGGCGACTGGATTGCTAGCCGTACAGACCCCTAATAGTAGAACCTTTTACATGGTATGTGTAGTTGACACACCAGTCTCAGTTTCAGGTGTGGACTGGATCTGGGCGGCTGGCGACCTTGCTTCACCACGCCCAGGTTTTCACTGAGATTTTTATATGCTCCTTCTTCGATCTAGTGGGTTGCTTAGGGTAATTGCTATTATCTTAGTAGTTTCATAAAACACTCACCTCTTCATCTCACCTATGTGTTTACTGTTAATGCCTCATATGCTGGCCCTGTACTGTTCTCAGGGCAGAGTACTTCTATTATGGATTAGAAGTACGGACCCGAATTGGTCCTACACTGGGAGACTGAAATCCCAAGATTCCTCTTACAGCAGAGGTTTGTTCATTTTGAGTTTGTTCTACGTTTTGACGTTATTTCCTTTATTTTCTAGCTCCTTCCCACCCCCCCACAAAAGCATTTCTTCGGTACTATTATCACCACCAACCTCTCCACCGGTCATCAGAAATGAAGTCGAACCAGGCATCCGTCGATATGTAAGTTCCCCCCCCCCTTCACCTCAAATATCACCATGGCTGACATTCACATAGCATCATACAATGTTAAAGGTCTAAAAAATCCATGTAAGAGAGGTCAGATCCTACACTACTTACACAAAGAAAAATCCAAAGTTATATTACTACAAGAAACACATTTTAAAAACAATCAGATCCCCAATCTCTCCAGGTCATATTACAACCAATGGTTTCATAGTTCTTCTCCACACTCAAACAGACTTGTCACTAGTATAGGCTTTCATAAACAACTTGATTTTAACATGACTGACACACTAACAGACCCAAATGGTCGCTTTATTTTAGTAAAAGGTACTATTAATTCCCAAATATATGCATTTGCCAATTTTTATGCACCCAACGAGGCCCAGAAAATTTGGTTTGAGAAAACTTGGCAAAAATTCGAAGATTTCAAAAGAAACCTTATACACAACAGCAATCTCATAGATGCGTGGCGAGCGAACAACCCCAGGGAAAAAGATTTTACTTTCTTCTCGGCTCCTCATAACTCTTATCACAGAATAGATTATATTCTGGTGCCTTTATCCCAAATACACTTATGCGCCCAAACGCACATTGGCAACACGGTCCACTCTGACCATGCCCCAATCTTCATCACCTGGAAATTAACTAACACTCGTCCCAAAACCTTTATTTGGAGGTTGAACGAGACTTTGCTAGATGACACACAGGTCAAGGAAAAGTTTATAGAATATTTCACGGTGAACGAGTCAGACAAGCTATCCCCTCATATAATTTGGGAAGCACATAAAACCGTCATTAGGGGCGAGTTTATCTCCACAGCCTCACACATTAACAAGATAAGACGCGCTAAAACAGCTGAGCTCTATGACAAATTATCCGAGTTAGAAACTGCCCACAAAAGGTCCCGCTCTGACCACCATTTAATAGAATTGGCATCAACTAGAGATGAGCTTAAAGGACTTCTAAACAAACAATCAGCTAAACTATACATGGCCCTAAAGCAAAAGTTTTTCGCCCATGGCAACAAACCCACCAAATTTATGTTAGCCCTAATAAGACAATGTAAAAGGAAATCCAGGATCTCGACCATCCGGAACGATAGGAAAGATCTAGTGGAAGATGATTTGGAAATTGCAAACGCCTTTCACGAATTCTATTCGGCGCATTATAATATAGATAAATCGGATTATGAAAACACCCGTGCAGAGAAGGCAGCTCGAACTGCAGCCTTCTTAGACAACCTCTCACTTCCTTCTCTGTCCCCTACTCAGGCCTCTGAGCTATGCACCCCAATTTCACCCTCTGAAATTTCAGCCACCCTAAAACAAATGGCAAAAGGTAAAGTCCCAGGACCGGATGGCCTTCCCTTGTTATACTACATCTCTTTTAAGGACACGCTAATGCCACACTTACTCAACTCATTCAATGCTGCCCTCTCAGGTAAGGCGTTTTTACCGCAAGCTATGAATGCCCATGTCACCCTAATCCCGAAACCACAGAGGGACCCCAGTCTTTGCTCAAGCTATAGGCCCATCTCTTTGTTGAATCTGGATATAAAGATTTACGCAAGAGTTCTAGCCAATAGGATTAAGCCATTATTGCAGGATCTAGTGCATCCTGACCAAACTGGGTTTGTGCCTAACCGAGAAAGCAAAGATAACACTTACAAAGTAATCAATACCATAGCCTTGGCGAGGAGAACCGGGACTCCCTTAGTGGTTTTGGGAACAGATGCAGAGAAAGCATTTGATCGGGTGGCCTGGGCATTCATTAAAAGCACCTTAGCTAAATTTGGTTTTCCCGAACGCTTCATTACTGCCATTTTCTCAATGTATGGCTCGCCCAGTGCAAACTTAAAAATCAATGACATTCTCTCTCACCCGTTCCAAATTAATAATGGGACCAGACAAGGATGCCCTCTCTCTCCAATCCTTTTTATTCTCACAATAGAACCACTTTTACAGTTTATCAGACAGTCAAAAGAGATAAAGGGGTTGGATTGTGGAGGCTTAGAGATCAAACAAGCGGCCTATGCAGACAACCTTTTGCTGCTAGTATCTAATCCCCTACAAGCATTTCCAACCATCATTAAAGTGTTCACAGAATTTGGCTTCATTGCCAATTTTAAAATCAACCTCCCAAAGTCCGAGGCTATGAACATAAATCTCCCACTCAGTTTTTAAAAAAAGCTTAAAGCAAACTCCCCATTTGAATGGACGCAATCCCACATAAAATTCCTAGGCATAAACATTACATCTGACTTAGCTAAATTATATGAGGCTAACTTTCCACCTCTGCTCAGAACAATACCTGATATTTTAAACTCATGGTCTTCCTTCCTTCATTTCCTGGTTAGGTAGGCGCAATATTTTTAATTCCCTTATAGTGCCTAAAATCACCTATTTACTACAAGTCCTACCAATAAAACTACCTAGTAGCTTTTTCAATTCTTTCAGAAAGATCTGTTCATCCTACATCTGGGGAAGCAAGATACCCGGAATCTCTAACAAGATTTTACTGCTGCCCTTTGTTAAAGGAGGAATAGGTTTCCCTTCCATCACAAGATACCACAGAGCGGTTCACATCAATAGGACCATTGACTTATTGAGACAGCCTAAACACAAGCTCTGGATCCCATTAGAAGAAAAACTGATAGGTTCCCCAATCAGACCTCTACTAATGTCTGAAACGGGGAAAGCCACATCCCGGATCACAGATAACCCACTCATATTAACCACTCTGTCAATATGGAGCATCCCAGAAGTGAGAAGCAATTGTATGCCCTTCCCCTCCCCCCTCATGAACATCAAGGATTGCCTCAGTCTAAACGCGGAGAGTTTTAAAATCTTACCTACACAAATACGAGACTCAACACTTCCTATAGAGGAACTCCTAGACAGTGAAGGTACCTTTCTAAGTGCTACAAACATAATAAAGAAGTTCCAATTACTCAATTTAAGTCAGGTGCAATACTCTTGTCTGAAAAATTCTGTGAGCCCCATCATTAAGAAAATAAGAACAGATTCAACATTATCCTGGTTTGAAAAACTAGTCTCACAAACTCTCTATCCTACAAAAATAATCTCCACTGTCTCTAAGAATCTGCTACTACTAGAACTCCCCCCCTCCTTATATTTCCTAAAGGAATGGGAAAGGGATCTAAACTTAAAATTCTCAGCAGAGGATAAGAGTGCATTGTTGAACGCACCTAGATTGTCTTCTAGATGTGTCACAATACAAGAAAATGCATACAAAGTACTCACCAGGTGGTATTTAACCCCAGTAAGATTGAGTCTGATGTATAGCAGCTCTTCTGACAGGTGCTGGAGATGCTTAGTTGAGAAAGGGTCCTTTCTACACATTTGGTGGTCATGCCCATATATTCAGACGTATTGGGATAAAATCTTTAACTTAATTAGAGTCATACTGGGACTAAACAAAGATTCACTCTCGACTTGCCCCAAGACAGCCCTCCTGTCTCTACTAACACACCCTTTAGCCAGCCTTAAAAAGGCACTTTTGAATATCCTCCTGGCAGCAGCCAGACTGCTAATTGCCCACAATTGGAAGTCTACTACCACACTGTCAATATCCCAGTGGAAAGGTAAAGTAGAAGCTTTAGCCAGGTTAGAGGAGTTGTCGCATTGGGAAACACGCTCGCATCATAAGTACCTGAAAATCTGGTCCCCCTGAAGAGATAATATCGACTACATCACCACTCATCAGATTATAGAACTGGACACTCCCTCTCTATAGTTCTCACCCACAGGTGATCGCTACATGATTTCTCCCTGCTTAGAGCATTATCTTACTAGAGATGCCTGACATCAATTTCATACGCTGTATTGATAGGATGCCTGGTCACTCCAGTCAGCTCGCAGATGACTTTTTCTTACACTACATCCTGGTGGTTCAGACTCCCGCTCTCACACTGGTGGTAAACGCGTGCCCTCCCGCCTTGTTCCCCCTAACCCCCCCCCCCCTCCTGCTTACCTGTTAAGTTTATTTTCATTTTTATTTATATTTTCTTTTTTTTTTCTTTTTTGGTTTCCCCCTACTTGATATTATTAATGTCAGAAGCTAGGTACTACCTCTTGGCATCTCGCTTCAGCCAGACAAAGGTTATCTCTATAATTAAGGGGGGACGTTTGTTCTTATGTTATCTGATTAGACATATAGGAGTCCTACATAAGATCTCATCCCTTGCATGCTCCAGCCCCAAGAAGACCATTTAACATAGCTTTCTTGTTTGCTGACAAGAAGCCATTAGATAACAGGTTGCAAAGGTTAAGTTTAACGATAATAAATGTTCTTGCATTTTTGCATGCTCCTTCCACCTTAGTCTGTCAGGCTGTATTGTAGCGTACTAAAATTGTACCTTTGTCTTAATTGCTTTACACCATTTTGTGCGGACTCGCTTGTATACTATTGTAGAATCTGCTTTATTGCACTACTGTTTGTATACCCTTATCTTTGTTATAAAATCAATAAAAAGATTTTAAAAAGAAAGGATAATATATGTCCTTTAAGGCCCACTGGATAAATGTGGTTCATGCCCAGGCATAGCAGCAACTTGGCCAGGAGACAGCACTGCTGCCTCCGTGTTCCAAAGCTGTGAGCCCTGCGCCAATGTTCTCCTCTGCCTCCTCATCCTTCACTTTGTCCTCAGCCCCCACTGCAGGCACCATTCAGAGTGCTTCTCCAGCATACCACCTATGCAGAGTCTGGCAGTGTCATGCTGTTCTGCACCTGGTTTGCCTTGGGCAAACAGAGTAATATCGGAGAGGAACTGTTCCATGTCCTTCATGAGGAAATACAATCATGGCTCTCTCCTTGCCAACAGAAAATCAGAACCATGGTCACCAACAACGGGAAGAACATTGTGTCTGTGCTGCGTCAAGCAATGCTGAACCATGTGCCCTGCATGGGGCACATCTTTAATCTGGTTGTATAACAGTTTCTGAAGTTTTACACCCAACTGCAAAACAGCCACTCTTACCCTACTGCAAAGGCAGAATAGCATTCCACAACATTGCATTATATGCAACGTTTCCACCCATTGGAACTCCACATGTGTAGACAACTACAGGTCCTTCTCAAAAAATTAGCATATTGTGATAAAGTTCCTTATTTTCTGTAATGTACTGATAAACATTAGACTTTCATATATTTTAGATTCATTACACACCAACTGAAGTAGTTCAAGCCTTTTATTGTTTTAATATTGATGATTTTGACATACAGCTCATGAAAACCCTAAATTCCTATCTCAAAAAATTAGCATATCATGAAAAGGTTCTCTAAACGAGCTATTAACCTAATCATCTGAATCAACTAATTAACTCTAAACACCTGCAAAAGATTCCTGAGGCTTTTAAAAACTCCCAGCCTGGTTCATTACTCCAAACCGCAATCATGGGTAAGACTGCCGACCTGACTGCTGTCCAGAAGGCCATCATTGACACCCTCAAGCAAGAGGGTAAGACACAGAAAGAAATTTCTGAACGAATAGGCTGTTCCCAGAGTGCTGTATCAAGGCACCTCAGTGGGAAGTCTGTGGGAAGGAAAAAGTGTGGCAGAAAACGCTGCACAACGAGAAGAGGTGACCGGACCCTGAGGAAGATTGTGGAGAAGGACCGATTCCAGACCTTGGGGGACCTGCGGAAGCAGTGGACTGAGTCTGGAGTAGAAACATCCAGAGCCCCCGTGTACAGGCGTGTGCAGGAAATGGGCTACAGGTGCCGCATTCCCCAGAAACAGCGGCAGAAGCGCCTGACCTGGGCTACAGAGAAGCAGCACTGGACTGTTGCTAAGTGGTCCAAAGTACTTTTTTCGAATGAAAGCAAATTTTGCATGTCATTCGGAAATCAAGGTGCCAGAGTCTGGAGGAAGACTGGGGAGAGGGAAATGCCAAAATGCCTGAAGTCCAGTGTCAAGTACCCACAGTCAGTGATGGTCTGGGGTGCCATGTCAGCTGCTGGTGTTGGTCCACTGTGTTTTATCAAGGGCAGGGTCAATGCAGCTAGCTATCAGGACATTTTGGAGCACTTCATGCTTCCTGCTGAAAAACTTTATGGAGATGAAGATTTCATTTTTCAGCACAATCTGGCACCTGCTCACAGTGCCAAAACCACTGGTAAATGGTTTACTGACCATGGTATTACTGTGCTCAATTGGCCTGCCAACTCTCCTGACCTGAACCCCATAGAGAATCTGTGGGATATTGGGAAGAGAAAGTTGAGAGACGCAAGACCCAACACTCTGGATGAGCTTAAGGCCGCTATGGAAGCATCCTGGGCCTCCATAACACCTCAGCAGTGCCACAGGCTGATGGCCTCCATGCCACGCCGCATTGAAGCAGTCATTTCTGCAAAAGGATTCCCGACCAAGTATTGAGTGCAGAACTGAACATCATTATTTGAAGGTTGACTTTTTTTGTATTAAAAACACTTTTCTTTTATTGGTCGGATGAAATATGCTAATTTTTTGAGATAGGAAATTTGGGTTTTCATGAGCTGTATGCCAAAATCATCAATATTAAAACAATAAAAGGCTTGAACTACTTCAGTTGGTGTGTAATGAATCTAAAATATATGAAAGTCTAATGTTTATCAGTACATTACAGAAAATAATGAACTTTATCACAATATGCTAATTTTTTGAGAAGGACCTGTATATAAGCAGAGAAAGGCTGTAAATAATTTCTTGATGATGCAGGTGGACAGGAGCACTCCCCGTACTTCGACGTTAGTCATTGGCAGCTCATGAATGACACCTGCAATTTCCTCAGGCCTTTTGAGAAGGCCACTTTATTTGTCGGACACCATGACTACAGGATAAACAACGGCATTTCACTCTTTCACATCTTGGAGCAGATTCTGATAAATCTGGATGGCCAGGGGACAAGAAATGTGGCACCTACATCTCATGGCCACCTGAGCCCTTTGGGGGCTGAACTGGCAGAGTTGGAGGGCATTCACACACAAGCAATGCATACAGAAATGGGTGTTTTTTCTTCACAAGTGACAGGACAGGAGCAGAAAGAGGAGCTAGAAGGTGATGAGGAAGACCAGGCCGATTACCCCAACATACTTTGGCAGTATGCAGTAGTGTTGGAGGCAAGGAGTCCCTATGAGTCCCTTGTGCAAATGGCCAGATGCATGCTGAGTTGCTTGTGTAGTGGCAGCCGTATTATCACCATTCAGCAGAGGGATGACTACTGACTCTCCACCATGTTAGACCCTCACTACTGCTCCAAAATGGGGGTCTTTTTTCCACCCACTGAGAGGAAGGATAAACTGAACTACTATCAATACATCCTATCTAGTCAGTTGGCCGCTGCCTACGTACGCAATTACCCATCCTCACAATGATCTGACCAGGGGGCCCTTTGTGCTCATGCTCCACTGCCATGACTGCTGGAGGGGGGTGGTAGGGCAGGAGTAGCACCAGCTCCATCAGCAGCAGAACATGGACCAGAACCTGAACCAGCAGGTGTTGGCATACTTGGACTGCACCCTGCCGCTCCACAATCAAGATCCGCTGAACTACTGGGCAGCCAAACTTGATTTGTAGCTGCAACTGGCCGAGTTTGCCCTGAACAAGCTTTCCTGCCTGGCCAGTAGTGTGGCATCAGAGCAGGTGTTTAGTGCAGCAGAGGGCATAGTTACCCCAAGGAGAACTCAGCTTTCCACCCAAAAGGTTGATAGACAAATTTTTGTAAAGATGAATCAGGCATGAATCAGCCAGGATTTCCACATGCCAATGCTTGATACATCAGACTAGATCATTCTGGGTGCCACACCAAAACTGTGAAAAAAAAACAGTTTATTCTGGCCACTTGCTTCAGCCACTATTCTGATGCTGCCATCCGCCTGATGCCACACACCTGCTGCCTCTGCTGCCATTGTCTCCTACTGCTACCATCTTGTGCTGTTACTACCATTGCTGGTGCCCCCGCCTCCCCACTCCATGACTGGGCCACTATGTTGACTCCTCATATGGTTTCCACTCTCACCATTCTGTGACTGCCCACTTTTTTTACATCTCATGTGTTTGCCACCTCACCACTCTGTGACAGGGTCATTGTGTTGACTCCTCATGGATTTGCCATCCTTACCACTCTGTGACTGGGCCACTGTGTGGATTCCTCATGTGGTTGCCATCCTCACCACTCTGACAGTGCCACAATGTTGACTTCTGAAGCGGTTGCCATCCTGACCACTCTGTGACTTGGCCACTATGTAGACTCCTTATGCAGTTGCCAGCCTTCTCCCTCTGTGACTTTACCACTAGGTAGACTACTCATGTGGTTGCCACCCTCCCTCCTCTCATACTCTATGACTGAGTTACTATGTTGACTCCTTATGCGGTTGCCACCCTCACCACTTTGAGACTGGGCCATTAGTGTCGTTGTTTGACCTTGTTGACATCACCATTTATTTTACCCTTTTTCTGATATGTCAGAAGGACAGAAAAATTCAAATTGCAACAGATCCTGTCTTTGCCACATCCTTAAGGGCTCTATCACATTGTCCCTATTTTGCATCAGAATATGCTCATGATTTGGAAGCCAGAAGCAGGAGTGGGTACAAAACACAAAAGACACGTGTCATCTCTGTTTTGGATCCACTACTGTTTTATTTTGGTCTTAGCAATACTGATGGATTACTGACCAACTGCTGACCATGTGAAGGTGGATGCTCAAAAGACATGATCCTTTTTTTCCTTGTGAAAGATCAGAAGAAGGGAAAAATAAACAGTGAAGTCAACACAAACTTACTGTTCTGAAGGACAGGTTCTGAAGAAATCTATGTAGAAACAGATGACGGTGTAAAAGGAGGGTGCTCTTTCACTCTATAGTACAATCTTAGGCCACTGCACAGTTCTTTATACCTGACGCTCACTTTGGCCTGTAAGGCTGAGTTCACACTTTAGTTATTTGGTCAGTTTTGGCCCCATAATTGATGAAATAAGTAAAGTGTGAAGTGATTCTAAGGCCTCTTTCACACAAGCACAACGGATTAAGTACGAATGCGTTCAGGGTGTTTTCAGAGAAACCTACACCATTTTCCCAGTTCAGTCAGTTTTGTCTCCAATTGCATCTATTTGTTGTTTTTTCCACACGGGTGCAACGCGCTTTCGTGCATTTTTCATGCGCGTGATAAAAAACTGAAGGTTTATAAACAACATCTCCTAGCAACCATAAGTGAATAATGCATCGCATCCGCACTTGCCCTTCTATTCCCTTCTATGGGGCCAGGGCTGTGTGAAAAACACAGAATATAGAACATGCTGCATTTTTCACGCAAGGCAGAACTGATACGTGAAAAAAAAACAACACTCATGTACACAGACCTATTGAAATTAATGGGTCAGGATTCAGTGCGGGGTGCTATGTGTTCACGTCACGCATTGCACCCGCACGGAAAACTTGCTTGTGTGAAAGGGGCCTGTCAACTGCCTGTCATACTGACGCACTGTAACTGTTTTACTACCACAGCAGACTAGATATGCATGTTTCTACAATGAACAGTGTTGCACACTGATATACAGGCTCTCTGCAGCCATCAAATAACTGATTTTTCATGCACTTCATCATGAATAAATTGAAATCAAATTAAAAAAAATTGGGAAAATTTGACAAAGAGTCCGAATCAAATTTTTGAAAACTTCACTCATCTCTATCGATAAGCAATACCATTAGGCCTTGATTCTCAAATTGGGGTGAATATGCTGTCTAATACTACTGTTATTGAAGTGTCCACATTGACATTGAATGACTTATTGCACATATACAGTTACTGTACAGTATGTCCAACAGACAGGTGCCAGGGCCCTCTGAAGGAATGGACAGTGGCAAAAATGTTGCTGGAACCTGCAGAAGAAGAAGGTTTAGCAGAAACAGGCCACAGCTACCAAGGTCATCCAGTGGTCGTGTTTTGACCAGCAATCTAGATGTTCTAGAATGGTTGACTCGCTCTTCTACAGTGGGGAAAATAAGTATTTGACACACTGGCAATTTTGAAAGTTTCCCCACCTACAAATATAACACCCCAGAGTTGTGTTATGACACTCTTCTACCCCGCTACTATCTGCTAAGAGCCTTTACCTTGTCATCTGATGTGATTTTATATTATGTCATTATATTCACAAATGTGCATAAACCATGTTAAATTCCACTAATTGCTGTAATTTTCTATGTTCACTAGCAGGTGGCAGCAATCTGTTGGTAAGGAGCTAGGTTCAGTTTAGTATTTCTAAGCTGGAATAGTTCATTCAAGCTTAGCTCCCCCTCTGTGAGCAGAGTGGGCTGCGTCCACATACTGCAGCTGGGATGGAGAAGGAAGTTATCGGCAGTCTGCCAGCCACCCCAGTTGGGGAAGGCTGTGCGTGTTAGGAGCTCCCAGATATAGGAAACCAAGCCAGGATCTTGTCTCGGCTGAGACAATTATCAAATCCCCAGCCTTAGCCCTGCAGCCTCAGCTGGATGAAGCAAGCAGACAACCTCCAGTTCCAGAATGAAAACATACCCTGAGAAGATAACTGTGAGTAAAGTCCAGAAACCCAGGAGAAGCATATTCCTCCTCAGCTAGTCAGTCTCCATACAGTAGAAGATAGAAAGCGCAGAAGCCAAATTCCTGCCACAGTTTAGAGCTACAAAGCGATATCCTTTCCTGCAAGCTCCAGGTTGATAGAGCAGAAGATAAATTCCTGCCAACCATTGTTGAAAGCCTGGTGGGACCTAAGACTAAAGCTGTACCTTGCTTGGATGAAAGTTGCCCTCAGTAAAGATGAGTTTGAGCTTTATAAAAAGTCTGGATCTCAATTTCTGCTGCAAAATCCCTCTATTACTCCTCCTATCACTACACCCAATTTATTGCTAGTGAGCCAGGAGTTCAGCCGTACCCAGGTAGGAGACACAGTTGAAACCATTATCACCACCATACAGAGACATTTGACCACTCTGGCATTCCTAACCTGGGGCCTGAGTTATAACACCTTGGAGGGCCCTGTGAAAATACCCTACACACACTGCAATTGGCGTCACAACAAATAATGAACATTTTAACAACCCGTTCCTGGCCACGGCACAAACAATGGAAAGGTCTGTAATTTTTATTGCAGGTACACTTCAACTGTGAGAGACTGCTCAGGCTCTACTGCTATGACTGCTAGAGGGGAAGCAGGAGCAGCATCAGTTCAATTAGCAGTAACTTGAGTCTCCAGTCTCTGATAAGCATGTTTCTTCACCCACCAGCAGCAGAGGGACATGGGGCAGAACCTGAACCAGCAGGTGGTGACATACTTGTACTGCACCCTGTCACCCCAGATCCAAGACTCCCTGGACTACTTAGCCACCAAACTTTATTTGTGGCGGCATCTGGCCGAGTTTGCCCTGAACAAGCTATCCTGCTCGGCTAGTAGTGTTGCATCAGATCTGGTCTTTAGTGGAGCAGATTGGAGAACTCGCCATTCCACCCAAAATGTTTAGAAACTAGCCTTTGTAAAGATGACCTTTGTAAAGATGAATCAGCCAGGTTTTCCACACATTGTTGCCTAATACATCAGACAAGGTCATTCTGGCAATAATGATCTGACTGCAGTATGCTGCCACACCAGAACATTGTGAAAAATGGCCTGTTACTTCTGGCCATGTTCTTCAGCCACTATTCTGATGCTGCCACCCGTCTGATGTCACACACCTGCTGACTCTACTGCCACCATCTTGTGCTGTTACTGCTACTGCTCTTGTCCCTCACCTCCCCACTCCCCACTATGTTGAATCCTCAAGCTGCTGACACCTTCACCCCTCTGTGACTGAACCACTGTGTTCAATCCTCATGCAGTTGCCATTCTTACCACTCTATGTCTGGGCCACTGTGTTGACTCCTTATGCTGTGGTCACGCTCACTAGTCTGTTCTGGGGACAGTAATGTCCCTGTTTGGCCTTGTTGACATCACAGTTTATATTTTTACCATTCTTGTGATCCATAAAAAAATCCAAAATATGAAAAAACACAATGAATCCTGTCTTTGGAGTATCTATAAGGCCTCTATCGCACGGTCAGTATTTTGCCTTAGGATTTGATCATGATTTGGAAGCCAAAAGCAGGAGTGGGTCCAAAACACAGAAGAGAAGTAAATATTTCCTTCACATGATCATGCCGCGATCTCTGTTTTGGAATAACTCCTTTTTTGCCTTACCAATACTGATCAAATACTGATGTAAAAAACTGACCAAATACTGACCGTGTGATAAGGACCATTAAAGTCCTGCATGCAGGACTTAATTTCCATCCAAGTAAACTCGATGTCAGATGTAAATGGCCAAAACTAATTTAAATTGAGCATTAGGCCTCTATCACCAGTCAATATTTTGCATCAGGATTTGATCATAATTTGGAAGCCAAAAGCAGGAGTGGATCCAAAACACAGAAGACATGCAAACATTTCCTTCACGTGTCATCTCTGTTTTGAATCCACTCCTGTTTTTGCCTAACCAATACTATTCAGTTACTGACCAAATACTTGACTGTGTGAAGGTGGATACTCAAAAGAGAGTATACAATAAACAGTGACGTAAACACAAACTTACTGCTGACACCCCCCACTCCCCACTCTATCATGGGGCCGCTATTTGTATCAGTAGGTAACAGAACATTTTCTCTAGCAATCTATGTCGAAAAGGCAGACAGTGTAAAATTAGACCACTCTTTCACTCTATAGTAGAATGTGTGGGTAACAACAGGTGTGTAGCTATAGGGGGTGCAGAGGTAGCAGTCGCTACTGGGCCTAGGAGCCTGAGGGGCCCAAAGACCATTATGCCACATAAGACAATGGCATTATAGAAAGTGCATGCTGGTCAATTTACACCTCTGGCTGGAGGGAAGGGATCAGGTCAAGAATTTGGCATGAGGGGGTGCCCTTTCAATGTTTGCCTCAGGAAGCAGGAAGCTACGTGCTCCCCTGCCCCTTTCCAAAAAGCACTAAGGGAAGGGGGGCCCAAGCTGAACTCTTGCACTAGGGCCCATGAGCTTTTAGCTACGCCCCTGGGTAACACAATACAGTTGTGGCCAAAAGTTTTGAGAATTACATAAATATTGGAAATTGGAAAATTTGCTGCTTAAGTTTTTATAATATCAATTTGCATATACTCCAGAAAGTTATGAAGAGTGATCAGATGAATTGCATAGTCCTTCTTTGCCATGAAAATTAACTTAATCCCAAAAATACCTTTCCACTGCATTTCTTTGCTGTCATTAAAGGACCTGCTGAGATAATTTCAGTAATCGTCTTGTTAACTCAGGTGAAAATGTTGACGAGCACAAGGCTGGAAATCATTATGTCAGGCTGATTGGGTTAAAATGGCAGACTTGTCCTGTTAAAAGGAGGGTGATGCTTGAAATCATTGTTCTTCCATTGTTAACCATGGTGACCTGCAAAGAAACGCATGCAGCCATCATTGCATTGCATAAAAATGGCTTCACAGGCAGGGATATTGTGGCTACTAAGATTGCACCTTGTAAAGGGGGAATATTAGCCACCAATATTATGCGAATATCGGTAATTAATATTCCTAAATAGGAGGAGCCGTCTAGTGAAGACTCCGCCTATTTATACCTTTATATAACAATAACACAATATCTTCGCTATGCCTTACACCAATCACTATACTAGCTGCATGCGCCTTACTTACTACCGCTAACAAGTACACACTACACAAAGGGTACAAGTAACACAGTATTTATTACACTACGCACACAATACAGTAACAATACAGCACTCGATATACAGACTCAACTACACTACACGTTCCCAAATTCCACCCACAAACTATCTATACAATACACACATACAATATCAACAACCCACCCCACCTGACTACTTCTATCCCTGGTTATACGACGAGGATATGCGGTGGTCTTGCTGGGGTTAAGCAGACCACAACACAAAAGGTTGACCAAATGGGGAGCTGTACAGCAGTACAGGAGTGAAGTATTCTGCAAGTGTACAGAATGATGGGGGTGTGGCAAGGGTTAATCAGGGGCACAGATATGACAGGGTTGAATCAGGGGCACAGATGAGGTATGGCAGGGGTTCACAGATAATGGGGGTATGACAGGGGTGAATCAGGGGCACAGATGAGGTATGGCAGGGGTTAATGGGGGTATGACAGGGGTGTATCAGGGGCACAGATGAATGGGGGTATGTCAGGGGTTAATCTGAGGAATAATGGGGGTATGGAGTGGGATAGTGGGGAGGTTAATTTCGTTGGTGGGATAGTGGGGGGTACATGATACTTAAGCTCGTTGTCCAGGGGGGGCTCGTCAGTCCAGGGGTGGTCGGCTCCTTCTCCAGGGGCGGCACGGCTCTTAACTCCCTAGTGCTGGGACCGCCGGCTATTTAAGTCCGGCGGCCCGCACTGCCGCACCGCCCACAAGGTGGCGCGCGCGCGCCACCGTTGGAGACACGAGGGCCGGCGCAGTGAGATGACGTCACTTGCGCCGGCCCGAGCGTCTCCCAAACGAGCGCATCGGGGCCGTGCGCGCGCGCGAACAGGCGGGAGAAGCCTTAGATCTCCCACCTGTGGCGCTCTGCATTCCGGCCAGCGAGATGCTAATTTCGCTGCCGGAATGCGCATAATAGAAGGAGGGGAGGTTTCTCCACTTCTTCTATCATGTGTAATTATCTCCAGCCGTGCTGGGGATAATTACAACAAAGGGCTCAGATTCTATTGAACCTGAGTCCTTTGTAGTCATCAGGATGACCGGACATTTTGGTCATTCTGATGTAAAATAACCAGATTGCATCTGTGTGAATGCTTGGGCACATTCACACCGATGCATCTGGTTTCTGGTGTGGAGAGGGGAGGGGAGACACATATTATTAAGGGGGATTATGTGAACGTGGGGCCATACTTGTATATAGATATATATATACACACCATACATATATATATATATATATATATATATCTATATACACATACACATTAATATAAATATATACACAGCACACTAAGGGGGCACATATTTCCCCCAGGGACCACCATGAGCCCCTGGGGGTCACCATGGGCAGATGTGAGCAGATGCTGGGCACATCCGCACACATCTTCCCCTGACGCGGTGGTAAAAGTATGCATATATACCATACATGCCCGCCCGTGTTTGCAGGCATGCATGGACATATATGCATACGTCTCAACCCTTCCTTAACAATCCCCCTGTTGTCGGAAATACGACAATAACTAGGGAAAAAGGGTTGAGACCCGTTTGCCCCTCCTCAACCCCATCCTTGGTGACCGTTCAGGAAGGGCTGTAGTGTCCGAATTCTTAGGTACTTAGACATCACCCCTCCCACCTCCGACCTGCCGCTCTCCGTAACCTACTCCTCCATCCACCGGGCACACCATCTTTTTTTAGAACTTTCTTGACATCTTTTGCCTACTGCCGTACTTTGACTGGCTTGCGTGTTTTGACTGGTCTTCCTTACAGATAACCATCTTCCGGTGTTAGTCACCCCTGCTGTTGGGATAGACACACACACACATTCTCTCGGCATGCTGCCGTTCCTTCAGGTCTGGCCCGCCCCCACGGAATCTGGAGCGGGTTCACCTTCACCGACCTAGTCTCTTACTGTGCCAACTTTCAAGTACGACTTTGGTCCAATATCTTTAGTTCCATCTGGGTGGGTGCAATTCTCTCAGGGACAGATTAGTAGGTTTTTACAAGGCAGGCCAGACCTTTAAGCGGTGATGTCACAGTACCCAAATTCTAACTGCGGAGAACTCCTCCGCCACACTACACATCCAGCCCTTCCCTTTAAGAGCTTCACCATTCCAGGGTTCAAGGTGGCAAAGGTCAAACGACGGACGTCTGTCCCTATCGTGTCCTGATCTTATCCCCATTCACACAAAACACTTTTCACAGTTCCCCTTTCTCTCCCACCCCCCTAAACCCAAAAGACATTTATATATAAAACACTATGAGGTCTCAGGATAATTTTCCACCCTGAACCACTCCCCACACAATTGTCCTCCTATTCCTAGGACCCTTCTTGGCTTCAGGAATTGGTGAATTAAGTCCTGAGCCTCCGGCGATTGTGTTCGTGAAGTGCTGTCTGGTTTAGTTGGTCCGTTAGTCTCTTGACCCTCAGGTACATCCACCACAGTCCTATGTACATGAATCCGACCAGAACCAGAAGCACGATCACTGGGTGTATCAGTAAGTTGAAGAACGAGGTCGCCTTAGGACTGTATCCAAAAAGACTCTCCCACCACGAGATCTTTGCGTCTTTGTCTAATGCTGAGGCAACTGCAATAATTTTTGTCCGGTCATGGGTAAGTTGGATGGTGGCCTGTTCCTCTGCCTCCCGAAGATGTTGTAAGATTTCTTCCTCTTGGCTAAAGTCCAAAACGAGACGCTTAAGTTCTGTGCCGAAGCCTAGGGGGATCTTCTGAAGTCTCACGGGAACATCGGGGCGAATGTCGAGTCTTCTCTCCGGGGTAATTGGGGTTCTTCCTTGCTGCTCTGCGACATCCAGACCTAGAACGGGGCTAAGGGTACAGTACGTTCTGGGGAGGAGTATTCCTCGTTCAGTACAATTAAATCCATAAATTGCATACGACCCATTGCTCCCTTGGTACCAACACCAATATCCTTGTCCCAAGTATTTTAAAGGGGATGAGGGTATGGAGTTGACCTTCATCTCGCAGGTCCCCTCGGTGTTCCAACCCTGGTGTCGAAGTACCCGATCCTGATCACCCTGACATAGGATGGCATCCTCTCTCAACCAACATCCCTCCATGTCAAACAAAAAAGGATGGCCTTCTTCATAAGTTAGAACGCTCGAGGGGAGCTGGGGATGAAGTATCGTTCGGTTGTTGATCATTGTACCTAGATTGAGGACACCGTATCCCTGTCTGAGGTGACTGGACACAGGTGCCAAGGACGAAGCGGTACAGGTTAAATTTTGACATCCATGCCATTGAATCACCCACCAGTTAGTATGGTTGATGGCAAAAGGAGAGATTAGTGGGCCTATTCGCTGGCGGAGGTTGAATGGGAAGTGGCCGTTGTGTAACGCTGAGACAATATGTTTAAGGTTGTCCGAGAGTTCGCTTTGGACCTGCGTACACGCCAGAGCAAGCTGAGCCCGATCCTGCTCTTCCAAGAGACCCACAACTAACCTCCTAAATTTCTCACGTATAGCAGAAGATAGAGAGGTAGTGGCATCAATGTGCGAATGCTGTAAACCCTCCAAGACATGGTTTACATCTAGCTGGGTCTTGAATCCTTCCCCGGCATGTCGCGCAACCTCTCCAAGCTTACTTCTCAGGACTTCCATATCCATAGTGTTCAGCGCGCCTACTCCCAAAGCACCTCCGCCAAGTCCCATAGCCACCAGATCTCTCCTCCCCCTGTTCTTCCTACGTCGGGAGTCGTCTTTTCTTACCTCTTGCCCCGCCTCTACCAACCTCTTACCATGTCAATTTGGTTCCTAACAAACTCCTCACACCTGTGATCCCAATGGTCCACTCGAAAGTCATCTACGGAGATTCTCCAGGTAAACAGAATGAATTTGGCATCCGTGATGATCTTCCAGGGAGATGACAGTTGAGGAGCTATAGGATCTGCCAATTGATGGATATGGGCGGTGCAAGAGTTCGAATGTGGTTTTACCGGTTGGAGACCCTCTGTATCGTAGGGGACCCTCACTATTGTTTCACAGATCTGTCCCCTTCCTTTGAACGGGTACCACTGATCGTTTTCTCCAGCCTGCAGCACTAGCTTCCCTACAGGTTTGGTTTGAGACAGATAGGCCCACTGAGTAAAGGTCCAGCATCCTTCGTCTACTGCCTCACAAAAAGGCCACTTGAACGAACCATCTATATTGATGTCAAAGTTAATGTCTCTGCCCCTGGGGTCTTTCCAATCGGAAGACACATACCTACCTCGGTATTCTTCATTCATAGGGGTACCATCCATCCATACATCCACCGTGGGGGTATCTACCCCGTTGCACACCAAGTCCCACCTCCAGGGATTGGTGTCCAACATCACCATCTGGGTTTCTTGTTCCCAGTGGGCATAGGTGGCAAAATAGTATCCTGTCACCTCAGGAACACAGTTGTCTCTCATGATAGTAATCATGAAAGACCGTATGGATGGAGATCCCTTTAACTGAACATACCTAGGGTCCTTGGCATCAGTCCGTACTTTTAAAACTGTGGCTCGATATAAACCTTCCAGTTTTACCGGACCACTCTGGTCATTCCAAATGGCCTGACCAGAGTCACTGCAGTTTAATTTTAACATCATTATATTGGTTCGTAAATGATCAGTGGACACATGTCCCTGGACATAACTGGATTCCCTGGTGATAATCATCTGGGAATCCCTCAACATGCAATAAGCATTCAGAGTGCCTTTTACTGGAATGGGTCTATCAAAATATGTCCTAAACCTTAACCTGTCCCGGCTATCCTTCCCCAAGAAGGTAGCCTTCAGGATGTGCCAACCGCTGTATTCTGCCCCAGTGACATCTTCAGGACTCAGGATACCCTCTTTGGTGCACAACACTGTGGTAGTGTTGGCTCCCACCTGCTGATATGGGTGCAAGTGTGGGTCCCTAGACACCCATCTTAAGGATTTGATAGGTGTAGGGTCTGAGTCCTGAAAATGTGCAAATTCCTTGAGACAGAGGGCGTGTAAGTCATGTTGAATGGCAGACACATTCTCCACTGGGGTATAATGCTGAATTACACCGTTGGCAAAACCCTCTCTCTGGAAACCATACAGATACCACTGACCTGATGTAAAGGTAAAGTTCTCGTATGGTTTCCGGATTTTGCCCTCCAAACATTCCACCATAAAAAGGCCGGGTCCACTGAGTGATATGTTGGCCATATCAATGTTAGTCCCCAGGCCCTCCCCTGAAGAGGCCGATCCTGCCGTCAACATGCTTACCACCAGTGTCACAAGCTGGAGACGTATCCCGTTCAGAGGACGCCTAGCTCTTCCCTGGCCAAGTGGTCTCATGGCGTGTCTCCCTCTTGTGTTCTGTAATTAGATGGAGTGTGATAAGTGGAGTGGATTCGCCATCGACTCACCAAGCCTTATTACCGCCCCCCCTTCACCCAACTCAGGCATTATTGAGTTGGGGAAGCCCGGGTGGCTTTGGCTTGGTCGATGTGGATCCACAAGAGTTCCTGCCGTCTACGGGATTTCTTTTTGTTGGTGATTGGCCTTTGTACCCTCAGCATGGTGTCTCCCATTACTTCAAGGACCTTGTATGGTCCTTCCCAGTTTGCGTCCCATGGGCCAGCCCGACGGAAGACTTTCACCATCACCATTCCTCCTACAGCGGGCATTGGTGTTTCCCCCTGTAGGTACGGTTTGTGTAACCGTATTGCTGCGTGAGGCAGTAGCTCCTTCAGGTTCTGTTGAACCTGTTGAAGAAACATGTCTCTGGCGATGGCGTCCTTCATGGGATCCGATACTTGGGGTTCGTTGGGTAAACATAGGGGCATTTTGCGTCCGGTCATCAGTTTGTACGGGGAGATACCGGTACTGGATGCTTCAGTAGCTCGAATACCCATGAGCACGGCTGGAAGATAAGTTACCCAAGAGGAACCCTTCTCCAGCAGCGCTTTGGAAAGCCGGGTTTTGATGGTCCGGTTCATCCGCTCCACGATGCCCGCAGACTGAGGGTGGTAAGGCACATGAAACCTTTGCTTTATGTCTAAGAGACCACAAAGCGCTTTCATTACCTTACCTTTGAAATGGGTCCCTCTGTCTGATTCTATCACTCTGGGTATGCCCCATCGTGACAGAACTTGTTCCCAGAGGACGCGGGCGGTGGTGGTAGCCGTATCATTGACCGTGGGGATGGCTTCTACCCATTTTGAGAAGACATCCACTATTACCAGTGCGTAATGGTAGTTACGACTTCCGGTCGGTAGGGGTCCAATAAAATCAATTTGTATTGCGGACCATGGACCATCAGCGGGTGGAACTCGCTGTAACACCGGTTTCAGGGCGGAAGCCCTTGGGTTTACTTGAGCACACACCAGGCACTGTTGAGTAACCTCCTCTACTGAATTGGACATCCCTGGCCAGTACAATTTGTCCCTCAGGAGAGGCAAGAGTTTATTCCGGCCGAGGTGTCCAAATAGTTGGTGGTTCAATCGCGTCAGCTCTGCTTGCAGATGCTGCGGGACCACCGGAAGAGGGAGTTGCTGAGTACCGGTATCGTAACACAAGATCCCTTGTTGTACCGACCATGGATGTTGTGGTGCTTTGATATGTGTCATTAGAAAAGGATCCTTGGTTTGTTCCTCTTCAAATGACACCGGGTCATCCCTCAGATGGATACGTGTTGCAATCCGGTGAGTTGGTAGTGGCCCCATGCCTGGATCTCGGAGGGTACCAGACACTGCCGCTAGTTTAGCCAGTTTGTCTGCCTTATTGTTGCCCATTATCAAAGGTTCATCGCCTTTTTGATGCGCCGGGATTTTGATAATGGCTGCTTCCGTCATGTGTGCCATGCCCCACTCCCACAGTTCTTTCAGGACCGACACATGAGCCAGAGGTTTGTTTTGACTGTCCACAAATCCTCTTCTCTTCCATATGTCAAGATGCAGGGTGAGGGAGCGAACTACATACGAGCTATCGCTATATATAGTTCGTTTCCCTGGAGGTTGAAGCAGCAGAGCTTCTTTCACCGCCTCTAGCTCTGCCCGCTGTGCTGACATGTGACCCGGTACCCTGACAAGACTCTGGGTACCAGTGGTCTCATCCAGCACAGCAAACCCTGTGACATATTCCCCCTCCATATAGAATCGAGAGCCATCAACAAAGATGATTCTGTCATCTGGACGTCTGTCGGTTCTGAACATCTGTGGAGAGTCGTCCTGTTCTGGTTGACCACAGTCATGTTCGGTTCCAGTTAGGTTTAGTAACTGAGACAGAACATACTTGGCCTTGTGGTCCACCTGCAGATTCCGGCCACTGAGATCCATGATCCATCTCCCGAATTTCTGTTGGGAGACTCCAGGGAGAGTATCACGGAGCAAGAGGGCTAAAGGAGAATGCGGAGTCTGCAAGGTGAGGGGTCGGAAGCCTACAATATGCTCGGTAGTCTTGACGGCATAGTGTATGGCTGCCAGTTGTTTGGCACATTCATCGAACCCTCGTTCGACGGGTGAAAGCAGCCTGGAGAAATATCCCAGCGGTCTGGTCTCGTACCCTACTTTCTGAAGCAGGACCGCTGCGATAGACTCCATCCCTGCATGCGCCTGTATGGCCATTTCCCCATCTGGAAGTGGGGTGGCCAACACAGGTGCCGTGGAGAGGTCCTTTTTCAAAGTTGAAAAGGCTTCTTCCTGCGCATCAGACCAACCTTTGATCGAGGGTTCTTCCCCTCGAAGGAGTTCATAGAGAGGTTTTGCTTTGGCAGCGAAGTCCTCTATGAATTCCCTCATGAAGTTGGCCACTCCCAGGAATTTCCTCAAATCCTGAAGAGCGCCGGGTCTGGGTAACTTCACCATGGCTTCCACGCGGGCTGTCATGATACCTTTGGTTCCAAATGAAATTTGGACCCCAAGGAAAGTTACCTCTGTTTGGGCCAAATTTGCCTTATGTGGACTCAGCTTAAGTCCTGACTTTGCCAGGAGTCCCAGCAGCTCTCTCAACAGAACCAAATGTTCCTCCATGGTTTCTGTATGCAAGAGCAGGTCATCCACGTATTGTAGAAGGCATTCTGGCCGTGAGAACACACTCAGTACGGCCGCCAATGCTTGATGGAAATACGTGGGGCTGCTATGAAACCCCTGGGGCAGTACAGCAAACATGTACTGTTTGTCCCCCACCGTAAAGGCAAATTTGTACCGGCATGACTCAGTGAGTTCGATGGAGAAGAACCCGTTGGCCACATCCAAGGTCGAGAATACGCGGCTTTTGCCGCTTATTCTGGCCATGATGTCGGGAGTCTGGGCCACCACTGGCGCTGACGTTGGGGTGTATTTATTGAGGATCCGGAGGTCTATGGTGAGCCTCCATGCACTGGTGTCCTTTTTCTTAACTGGCCAGAGGATTATTGCATTTTGAGTTGCCCTCAATAACTACACCCCTAGTCTTCAATTCCTGGATGGTGTCCATAATTGAATGGGTGGCCTCTGGTGGGAATCGGTATTGGCGTTGTGGTGGAGGGTCCGGACCCTGAATGTCCACCTGAACACCAATCAGTCTGCCACAATCGTTTTTTCCCTGGGCCCACAGTTCGGGATGCTCATACACAATAGGCTCCAGGTCTATATTGTGTGAGACCCCTGGCCATTTGTGTTTGAGCATGTCAGTTGACTCTTCTACTGTCTGCAAAGGTGGTCCCAGGCAATGCCGTTGAATGACAAACACTTTAGCTCGCCTGGGACCTTTCCAGACTATGCAATTTGCCAGATCCAGGATCCACCCATTTTGTGTCATTACATCGGTTCCGATAATGTTGTCAGAACCGGGGTAATACCACATGGGTATCCTGAGGGTGGTGCACCCGGTAATCTGGACGATTACATCTTCAATTCTGTGGGCCGTTACCCACCCTTGTTGGTGATCAAATCCGATCACCACACATTGGGGGCTGTTGGGGTGCAAATCGTGCTTGACATTAGTGATGGAAATTTCCGCACCTGTGTCGAGCATGATTTTAGTTTCCCGTTCTTTTATTTTGGCTTTTATGTGGGGTCTCCCTGAAGAATCCAATATGATGGGACATACTGGTGCCAATTCTTGAGGGATCCCTAACCTTCAGTCGATGTCCACCAGATTCCCAGTAGGTACCTGTGCGGTACATACTGCCACTTGTGTCCTTTCACCCTGAGTATTTGGTGTGGAATCCTTTGATTCCACACCCCCTGGGACATTCACGGCAGCCACGCGTTTTGGTGATTGGCCTGGTGAATGTCCCAGATTTTTATCAGCACGTTCTCCCACTGACTTGGCAATATTAGGTTTCATTCTAAAACCATTGTTATTGCCAGTCTTTTCTGGGTTGGTCCAGTTATTTTGTGGACAATTCCTTTGAATGTGCCCGTATCGTAAACACAGGAAACACCGAATGTTTCCTGGCTTTTCCCATGGCGGGGCCGTGGGGCGAACGGTTGATGCAGACCTTGTGTGCTGTATCCGTTCATCTTGTGATCTAACGTATGCAGGCGCCCGTTCCCTCACTTTAACGGACTTCTTATTGTACAGTATATCCTGTCTACACTGTTCAATAGTCATAGCCGCATCCGTGAGGGATGGCTCCCTAGCTGCGCTCAGCCGGATTGCAGTATCCAGGTATGGGAACTTTTCCACAAACATGCAAACCATGCCTTGTGGAATCCCCATACCCTGATCCTTAGTAACCCTCCTGTACATCGCTTCAAACCTACTACATAATGACAAAGGTTCATCATGGATAGTAGGCTTGAATTTTGACAAGACCTCTGGAGTGACATCCCAATGACCCGTGGCCAGTCTCGTGAGTATGGAGAGGCGTTCCTCCTTATCATGAAACTGGCCATTCGTGGGTTGTGTCCTCCCCGTTACCTCATACCTTTGGTTAAGGTGTGTCGGTAACCACAATTTTAACAACTCCATACGATATTCTGGAGCCACTGAATATTTATTACAGTGACCCTCAAAAATATCGCATGAAGTGAACGGATCTACATTGGGATCATATTTTGGGATCTCTTTGCAAATCCGTAACAGGAAGTTTATCCTTTCCATACTGGAATGGTTAAGATAAACTCCTTCCTGTTTCTCCGGACGTGTTGGAGGATTGGAAGCGGAGTTTGGCCATCTACTTTCCTCTTCCCAACTGTTGTCCTGTTCATGGGCACGGCCACTACTACTAGTCTCCCCGGGCGTCGAGGTGAATCGTAGCGACCGGTCCACCATTGCGGATGTGTTATCCGCTGAAGACTTTGGCACTGTTGCCGCCGTCTCCCCCTGTGCCGTTTCCGAAACGCAAACCTGTTTCGTGGGTACCATGCTGTTAGTACCAGGCCTAGACCAATTGGAGATTGCCCTCTGCAAATGCTCAATACTTTGCGCCTTTGCAGCCAGGTCCTCCCTCATTTGAACAATTAGGGCATCCGTAGATGCCGCACTGTTCCTGTACTGATTATTCTCAGTGTACAGCCGGAGCAGCTCTCTGTCCATGTCAGAGTAGAGACCCTCCTCATCCAAGAGTCTGGACTCTAGCACGCAGATCTCTCTGCCCCGTTCGACTGTACACTGGGTTTCTTCTTGTAACCGAGCCTCTAGTGTGTATATTCTTCTAACGTTGTCAACACAACAATTGCAGTGGAAGTTTGCCTTATCAGCAACCTCCCCTGCCTTTCCTGTGCTGGCGAGTGTGTTGGTGTGCTCTGCCTTCCAAATGGTATCCTCAAAGGTGTGAACCAATTTGGCTAACATTTGGAAGCGTTTGTTTGTTTTATTGAAGATACTCCTATTGATACAAACCCGGTCATGAGCGTAAGCTTGGTCCAGTAAGGCGGACCATAGCAGCTCAGCGGATTTGTATGTAGTAGGTATAATGGGATTAAAAGTGCTGTGTTTACTTAAGTGTTGCAGTCTGGAGAAGTCCATACTCACTTTTTGATGAGCGTCCATCTTCTCCTTGGGGCCGTACCTCTTTGTCCTCAGTAGCTGTTTGGAAGAAGTCCTTTTTCTCTCGGAACGCTTCTTCCCGATCAGCTGGACTTATACGCTGCTCCAACGAAGATGGATCTTCTCCAGTGACATATCCTCTTCTCTCTTGCAATCACTCGAGCGATGTAGTAATCGTGTAAAGCAAAATATCAAAATATTAATTCACAGAACAATTATAGATTCTCTACTAAAGATTTTGATCTGTGTTTGGTGCTGTGAGGAAGAGTCGCGTTTCCTGTCCGAATTATCAGGTCCTAGACTCTCAGACCGCTGACTACGTCTCTCCTAGACGCTCAGACCGCTGACCACGTCTCTCTTGCCTGACAATTCACAGGACAACCGACCTCTAGCCTCAAAACCAAACACAGATTTCAAAATCTAAGCAGTGGGCCTGACTCGCCAATGTAAAGGGGGAATATTAGCCACCAATATTATGCGAATATCGGTAATTAATATTCCTAAATAGGAGGAGCCGTCTAGTGAAGACTCCGCCTATTTATACCTTTATATAACAATAACACAATATCTTCGCTATGCCTTACACCAATCACTATACTAGCTGCATGCGCCTTACTTACTACCGCTAACAAGTACACACTACACAAAGGGTACAAGTAACACAGTATTTATTACACTACGCACACAATACAGTAACAATACAGCACTCGATATACAGACTTAACTACACTACACGTTCCCAAATTCCACCCACAAACTATCTATACAATACACACATACAATATCAACAACCCACCCCACCTGACTACTTCTATCCCTGGTTATACGACGAGGATATGCGGTGGTCTTGCTGGGGTTAAGCAGACCACAACACAAAAGGTTGACCAAATGGGGAGTGAAGTATTCTGCAAGTGTACAGAATGATGGGGGTGTGGCAAGGGTTAATCAGGGGCACAGATATGACAGGGTTGAATCAGGGGCACAGATGAGGTATGGCAGGGGTTCACAGATAATGGGGGTATGACAGGGGTGAATCAGGGGCACAGATGAGGTATGGCAGGGGTTAATGGGGGTATGACAGGGGTGTATCAGGGGCACAGATGAATGGGGGTATGGCAGGGGTTAATCCGAGGAATAATGGGGGTATGGAGTGGGATAGTGGGGAGGTTAATTTCGTTGGTGGGATAGTGGGGGGTAAATGATACTTAAGCTCGTTGTCCAGGGGGGGGGCTCGTCAGTCCAGGGGTGGTCGGCTCCTTCTCCAGGGGCGGCACGGCTCTTAACTCCCTAGTGCTGGGACCGCCGGCTATTTAAGTCCGGCGGCCCGCACTGCCGCACCGCCCACAAGGTGGCGCGCGTGCGCCACCGTTGGAGACACGAGGGCCGGCGCAGTGAGATGACGTCACTTGCGCCGGCCCGAGCGTCTCCCGAACGAGCGCATCGGGGCCGTGCGCGCGCGCGAACAGGCGGGAGAAGCCTTAGATCTCCCACCTGTGGCGCTCTGCATTCCGGCCAGCGAGATGCTAATTTCGCTGCCGGAATGCGCATAATAGAAGGAGGGGAGGTTTCTCCACTTCTTCTATCATGTGTAATTATCTATAGCCGTGCTGGGGATAATTGCAACAAAGGGCTCAGATTCTATTGAACCTGAGTCCTTTGTAGTCATCAGGATGACCGGACATTTTGGTCATTCTGATGTAAAATAACCAGATTGCATCTGTGTGAATGCTTGGGCGCATTCACACCGATGCATCTGGTTTCTGGTGTGGAGAGGGGAGGGGAGACACATATTATTAAGGGGGATTATGTGAACATGGGGCCATACTTGTATATAGATATATATACACACCATACATATATATATATATATATATATATATATACACATACACATTAATATAAATATATACACAGCACACTAAGGGGGCACATATTTCCCCCAGGGACCACCATGAGCCCCTGGGGGTCACCATGGGCAGATGTGAGCAGATGCTGGGCACATCCGCACACATCTTCCCCTGACGCGGTGGTAAAAGTATGCATATATACCATACATGCCCGCCTGTGTTTGCAGGCATGCATGGACATATATGCATACGTCTCAACCCTTCCTTAACACACCTCAATCAACAATTTATAGGATCATCAAGAACTTCAAGGAAAGAGGTTCAATTCTTGTTAAAAAAGTTTTAGGGCATCCAAGAAAGTCCAGCAAGCGCCAGGATCGTCTCCTAAAGAGGATTCAGCTGCAGGATTGGAGTGCCACCAGTGCAGAGCTTGCTCAGGAATGGCAGCAGGCAGGTGTGAGCTCATCTGCACACACAGTGAGGCGAAGACTTTTGGAAGATGGCCTGGTGTCAAGAAGGGCAGCAAAGAAGCCACTTCTCTCCAAAAAAAACACATCAGGGACAGATTGATCTTCTGCAGAAAATATGGTGAATGGACTGCTGAGGACTGGGGCAAAGTGATATTCTCCAATGAAGCCTCTTTCCGATTGTTTGGGGCATCAGGAAAAAGGCTTGTCCGGAGAAGAAAAGGTGAGCACTACCATCAGTCCTGTGTCATGCCAACAGAAAAGCATCCTGAGACCATTCATGTGTGGGGTTGTTTCTCATCCAAGGGAGTGGGCTCACTCACAATTTTACCCAAAAACACAGCCATGAATAAAAAATGGTACCAAAACAACCTCCAACAGCAACTTCTTCCAACAATCCAACAACAGTTTGGTGAAGAACAATGCATTTTCCAGCACGATGGGGCACCGTGCCATAAGGCAAAAGTGATAACTAAGTGGCTTGTGGACCAAAACGTTGACATTTTGGGTCCATGGCCTGGAAACTCCCCAGATCTTAATCCCATTGAGAACTTGTGGTCAATCCTCAAGAGGTGGGTGGACAAACAAAAACCCACTAATTCTGACAAAATCCAAGAAGTGATTATGAAAGAATGGGTTGCTATCAGTCAAGAATTGGCCTAGAAGTTCATTGAGAGCATGCCCATTCGAATTGCAGAGATTCTGAAAAGAAGGGCCAACACTGCAAATACTGACTCTTTGCATAAATGCCATGTAATTGTCGATAAAAGCCTTTGAAACGTATGAAGTGTGTTTAATTATATTTCACTACATCACAGAAACAACTGAAACAAAGATCTAAAAGAAGTTTAGCAGCAAACTTTGTGAAAACTAATATTTGTGTCATTCTCAAAACTTTTGGCCACGACTGTACATTATTTATCAATGTGGACATCTGACAAACAGTGAAATGAGACAGCTCTTTCACAATCTAGTGCAATAAGTGGCTAACAAATTAGCTAGCAATCTATGTGAAAACAGCAGACAGTGTAAAATGAGACCACTCTTTCACTCTATAGTAGAATCTTGGGACACTCCACTGTTAAGTACATCATACCTGATGCAAACATTGACCTGTAAGAGTTCACACTTCCGTTATTTGGTCAGTTAATTTCAGCAGTTCCTGTATGGTGAGCAAAAATCAGGAGCCAATCCTACTTGCAGATAAGGTATCATGAAAAGATCTGCACCTGTTCTGTGTTTTTGGACCCGTAGCCGACCAAATAAGTGAAGTGTGAAATTAACCTAATAGTGACACTTTCTCTCTCTCTCTCTCTCTCTCTCTCTCTCTCTCTCTCTATATATATATATAACTAATGTGAGAAGTACAAGCTATAATATAAGCAGTGTGTACAGATATATGTGGTCAGTTATACATCAGCTATATATTATGATTATTGTGAGAGGTACAGTGGATATAAAAAATCTACACAATGTCAGGTTTCTGTGCTGTAAAAAAAATGAGACAAAGATAAATCATTTTAATAACTTTTTTCACCTTTTAATGTGACCTATAAACTGTACAACTCAATTGAAAAGCAAACTGAAATCATTTAGGTGGAGGGAAGAAAACAAAAAAAAAAAACTAAACTAAAATTATGTGGTTGCATAACTGGGGATGTAGCTGTGTTCAGAATTAAGCAATCACATTCAAAATCATGTTAAATAGGAGTCAGCCATCAGCCCAGACAGTTTGTTTTTCAATAGAGTTGTACAGTTTATAGGTCACATTAAAGGTGGCAAAAGTTCTGAAATGATTTATCTTTGTCTCATTTTTTTACCGCACAGAAACCTGACATTTTAACAGGGGTGTGTAGACTTTTTGAAGCTTGTGGAAGCACTCATCTCCAGTCATCTGTACCGCCGTCCTCAGGACAGCGATACAGATGGCTGTGCTGGGGCAGGGCAGGGGAGGGAGAGGCATGTCCCTTCCCCTTTCTCTGATAGGCTGCAGGCACTAGGCCAGCAGCCTATCAGAGGCCGGCGCAGGCGGCACGATGACTTTATTGCGCTGCCTGAGCTGTACAGCGCAGGACACAGGCCGGAAGAGGCCTGCATTGCATCGCTGACATGGAGGTAAGTGTTTTTGTTTTTTTATATATATGTAATATACTTTTACTGGCAAATTGGGGGGGCTCTTGTTACTGGCACATGATGGGTGGTGCTTATTACTGGCACATGATGGGGGGCTCTTATTACTGGCACATGATGGGGGGGATCTTATTACCCGGCACATGATGGGGGTCTCTTATTACTGACACATGATGGGGGGCTCTTATTACTGGCACATGATGGGGGGCTCTTATTTCTAGCACATAAAGGGGGGTGCTTATTACTGGCACATGATGGGGGGGCTCTTATTACTGATACATGATGGGGTGCTCTTATTACTGGCACAAGATGGGGGGCTCTTATTACTGGCACATGATGGGGGGTGCTCTTAATCCTGGCACATGATATGGTGCTCTTGTTACTGGCACATGATGGGGGGTGCTCTTCTTACTGGCACATGATTGGGGGCACATTTTACTGGCACATGATTGGGGGCACTTATTACTGGCACATTATTGGGGGCGCTTATTACTGGCACATTATTGGTGGGCACTATAGGGGCATCTACTGAGGCTACAAAGAAGGGGTATTTTATATGGGGGGCTCTGTACAGTAGCATTTTATACTGGGACACATTATGGTGGGTACTATGGGGAAGGGGGGAGAGAAATACTATGGGGTCATCTACGGGGGTGCTTAGAAGGGGTATTTTATACTTGCAAATTATGGGGGACACTGAGGGCATCTACTGGGGCACTATATATGGGGCATTTTATACTGGTACATTATTGGGGGGCACTTGGAGGGAGGGGGGAGTGGAGCACTATGGGGGCATTTACTGGGGGCACTATATAGGTGTATTTTATAATGGCACATTATGGGGGCAGTATGAGGACATTAGCTCAACTGGGGGCATTACAAGGGGGTATTTTTTGCACTGTCAAATTAGAAGGAGAATTATTTCTATGGGGGGGGGGGGCATTATAGTGGGCTTTATTACTCCTCTATGGTATGACCCCCTAGTAGCAGCACCAGCTCCTCCCTGCTCTGTGACCCCACTGCCCCTTCTCCAAATCCTTATTATGAAATAGTTCTCATTAGGATAAAACACAACATCAGCTCCACCGAGCCCCCCCGGCCAAAGTGTTAAAGCGGTGTCCGAGATCCCCAAGAGCAAAGTAATTGTAAGTTTTCATGTGAAATATGTTTATGTTATACACATATAGCCTACACTGTGCCACACAATATACAGTATACCTCTACACTGTGTAGTCTGTTCTATAAGCACCATTGTTTTGTGGCGGCGGACATAAAATAATCTGGAAGTGCCCCTCCCGAGACCAGGCTCTGGATCCGCCACTGATTCAATTGTGAAAAGTATAGTGACTCTTTAAAGGTGTTCTAATCTGAAATCCTGACCTACTTTTCACTCCATTTTTAAAAGTGGTGCAGTTCACAAAATGTTGCAAAAATATGCACCAAATATTGCATACAAGCATCACTGGTGACATTTTTACACCACAAAACTGACATGGCAGATTTGATAAATGTCTCTCTTAGGGTTTAATGCCAGTTTAAAGCCCTTTTTCATTTTAAAGTACATATAGATATGATAAGTCATTGCAGTATTGGCTGATGCAGATGAAAGGGGTAATGATGATCAGAGAAATTATCACCTGTGAGTCACTGGATTTTTTTGTAGTGTACTCACTTAAGGCGCATTTACACATGCCAAGCAGCAGAAGATTGTCAGGAAGCGTTCCTTCCCAACATTTGGCTGCTCGTTCAGTGGAGGAGACCACTGCATGTAACTGACCCCAATAGTATGATAACGAGGGGTTGGCATTGTGATCGCTTATACTCATACAGCTGCATTGTTTCTAGACAGCAAATCGTTATTTAGAAATCATGATTTGTTGCCCAGAAATGATAATTTAAAGGGAACCTGTCATCAACTTTATGCTGACCTCACTGAGGGCAGCATAAAATGGTGACAGAAATGCTGATTTCAGCAGTGTGTCATTCATGAGCTAAAAGTAAGTGGTTGCTAAGAACCAGCATCATAATCATTGCAGCACAAGCCTGGAGAAGAGTCATGATTATTCATAATCTCCTGCACTCTCACCCATCCGCTGACGATTGGCAGTTCTCTCCTAGAGAGAAAGGGAGAAAACTAGGTAGAAGACTGTCAGTCATCAGCAGGTGGGCAGGGAATAACCATGATTCTTCTCGGCGTGACTCTTTTCTAGGCCCAGTCTGCAATGATTGTGATGTTGGTTCTCGGCAACCACTTACTTTTAACTTTTAAATGACAGACCACTGAAATCAACTCACCTGTCTCTACTTTATGCTGCTATTAGTATGGGCAGCATAAAGATGATGACAGGTTCCATTTAAGTGCCAGCATGAATTACAGGATCACCTGTTGAATGAGCATTGTGCTCGTTCATTGGGTGATTGGCGGCACATTTGCACAGGTAGATTGTCAGGAATGAGCGTTCACAGGAACATTCATTCCCAATAATCTGCAAGATAATCTGAAAAATCTACCTTTACACACCCTGCATAATTTCCCCTCATCAGGGACATAAGCAATAATAACAGGTAGTTATATAGATTAAACAAACGCCTAATCTTACCAGTTTGGAGCTTATGCTGCCTTATACCTTACAGCCATTGTCTTTATTTATTTATTTTTTCTACAATACTCATGGTTTTAACTGGACTATGAGGCAAAATATTTGTTTGTATGGGGGCAAAAATAAAATATTTAAAATATCCTTACCAACATCTAAAACTATTTCTATATACATGTTTTTGACTTTTCTGTTGCTACTTGTGAACTGAGCATGTGAGTCTGAAATCTTAGAACATTCATATTTACAGACTAAAAGCAAAAAAAGTATACAAACGTCAACATCTTGTAAAAGAAAAAACAATATCAAAGCTTTTAAAAGTCAACTTTTTATAAGACTCAAATGTTACCTACACCTATATACTGTTAGAAAACTGTTAGAAAACTGTATTATTGCATCATGATTGCCTTAGCGCACAGAATCAATTTAGGCAAACATGTCATGGGGCTGACATTTTAGTGGAATAACAAAATGACAATACTGAGTCATCTATAATGAATGGGTATGTACATAGTATTCCCTGCCAAAATGCTGTACCTGTCTTTTTTTCACCCTGCAGTGTACAGAACAAAACCATGTAATGTTCAGTAATGTTCATCTAGAGAGGATGGCATCCATTTTATGTGTCTTCATATGCACTTAAAGTATGGAGCTGATTTTGTTTGATGCAAGTTTATCAGAAATCTGCCGAAATGCTTTTCTTTTGCAAACATTAAAAAAAAAAATATATATATATATATATATATATATATATATATATACACATACAGTGGATATAAAAAGTCTATACACCCCTGTTAAAATGTCAGGTTTCTGTGATGTAAATCATTTCAGAACTTTTTCCACCTTTAATGTGACCTATAAACTGTACCACTCAATTGAAAAACAAACTGAGATCTTGGAGGGAAGAAAAAAAATAAACTAAAATAATGTGGTTGCATAAGTGTGCACACCCTCTTATAACTGGGGATGTAGCTGTGTTCAGAATTAAGCAATCACATTCAAAATCATGTTAAATAGGAGTCAGCATACACCTGCCATCATTTAAAGTGCCTCTGATTAACTCCAAATAAAGTTTAGCTGCTCTAGTTGGTCTTTCCTAAAATGTTCTTAGTCACATTCCACAGCAAAAGCCATGGTCCACAGACAGTTTCCAAAGCATCAGAGGGATCTCATTGTTAAAAGGTATCAGTCAGGAGAATGGTGCAAAATAATGTCCAAGGCATTAGATATACCGTGGAACACAGTGAAGACAGTCATCATCAAGTGGAGAAAAAATGGCACAACAGTGAATTACCAAGACTGGACGTCCCTCCAAAATTTATGAAAAGATGAGAAGAAAACTGGTCTAGGAGGCTACCAAGTACTGGCTGTGTGGTACATGTGACAACAATCTCCCGTATTCTTTATATGTCTGAGCAATGGGGTAGAATGACAAGATGAAAGCCTTTTCTTACTAAGAAAAACATCCAAGACAGGCTACATTTTGAAAAAACACATCTGAAGTCTCCCAAAAACATGTGGGAAAAGGTGTTATGATCTGATGAAACTAAGGTTAAACTTTTTGGCCATAATTCCAAAAGATATGTTTGTTGCAAAAACAACACTGCACATCACCAAAAGAACACCATACCCACAGTGAAGCATGGTGGTGGCAGCATCATTCTTTGGGGATGTTATTCTTCAGCTGGAACTGGGGCCTTAGTTAAGCTAGAGGGAATTATATACAGTTCCAAATTCCAGTCAATATTGACACAAAACCTTCAGGCTGCTACTAGAAAGGTGAACATGAAAAGGAACTTTATCTTTCAGCATGACAACGACTAGGGGAGGGCTGGCAGCCTTAGTCCTGGGGGGCAAATCCAGTAAAGTGGTCCATGTTTAGCACCGCCCATTATAAAAAGCCCCTCCTACATATAGTAGGCCACTCCCAACAAACACTGTACAGTGGAAATTCTATTGTTGAGATCTGTCTCTTCACATCATACAGAGAGGGGAGGACCTGTCCTGGCTGCACTGCCTGCTTCACATTATATAATAAACAGCAGGCTACAGCCAGGAAGCTCCTCCGCTCTCCTCCCTTCCCAGATCCTGCTCAAGGCTTGAGGTTCCTCCCCCACCATCTGTCACCCGCCCACATTTCCATCATCTTCTGAACACCCTTTCCTGCCACCCCCAATACTATACTGCAGAAACAGTCCCCTTGAAAATACTACTACCACACAGATTGTGCCCCATTCAGTAATTATTGGCACACAGTGCTCTAAAAAATAACTGCACCCAGACAATAATAGTATAAAAATAATATCCCCCAAAAATAATTGTGTTAAACTGATACTGTGATACTGTGATGACCCTATAGTGCTCCTCTACCCCATAATGTGCCAGTAAAAAATGCTTCTTTTTATTGCCACCAGATGCCCCAATAGTGCTCCACTCCCGATAGTGCCCCCAAATAATGCCCCATAGTGCCGCTCTCCCCTATAATGCCTCCCACAATGTGCTAGTAAAAAAGGCTCCTTTAGAGCCCCCAATGATTTTGTAATGCAACAGACCACCTCAGCATGGAGCATGTGTTGTTTGAAGGTCAGCAGTGGCAGCTCATCTGTCACTAATATGGTCTGGGTGGGAAACTCCACACCGAGCACAGGAGGAAAGGGGATAGGAACTAAACCTGGAAACTAGGGTAAAAGAGAAGATCACCTCCTAGAACAACCCTGATCCAAGCCCTGACTAACTATCAGTATGAACTGACCTCGATGGTAGGAATGTTTATACACAGGAACCTAGAGCCCTAACACACCCTGTAGGGCCCTGATATAGTAACAGGACTTGAGACAACCTATTCCTCCACCAGAAGGATAAACAGGAGTCTCCCTCAGGCCTAGATACAATATACAGGTAAATACAACAAACAAAGTACAAATAGGGAATAGTATTCGGGGCAAACTCTGCCAAAGACAAAAAGGAAGACCACTCCTCCTTGTTCTCAGATACAAAACATCTCAAGTAAGTCTCCAGACTCTGATTAGTGAGCTCCGTCTGTCCGTTCGGCTGAGGATGAAAACCCAAAGAAAAGGACAGTTGATTCCCCAGTCGAGTACAGAACGCTTTCCAGAATCTGGAAACAAAGTCCCACGATCTGAGACCACGTCAGAGGGAATGCCTTGGAGTTTCACAATGTTGTCAACAAATACTTGTGCAAGTGTTTTAGCATTAGGTAGGCCCGGTAAAGCAATAAAGTGCACTATTTTACTAAAGCGATCAACTTCCACCAGAATAACTGTTTTTCCTGAAGAGTTGGGTAGATCAGTGATAAAAATCCATGGATACATGAGTCCATGGTCTGGACGGGATATGCAACGGAAGTAAAGATCCGGAAGGCCGAGTATGTGTCTCCTTAGCACATGCACAGGTGGAGGCTGACACATAACCCTTAAAAAAACTAAAAAAAAAATTGAATCCAGCACTGTAGTATTTTTGAGAAAAATACATGCAGCATCAATACCATCCTCTGATGTCAACCTGTGTCTATGCGTTTCAAACCATGCGGTTCTTACTCATGACTTGCACAGAATGCCCAGACTGCTGAATTTATAAAAATGAAAGAGAAAATAGATCAGGTGTAGACCTTAACAAATTAAGCTGGGCGTTACCTGTGAGGTAAGCTTACTTAGAAACAAACATAAAGTGCAAAATTGTGTATAATAAAAAACATAATAGTGAAAATAAAGATAGAAAACAGACTATAGATCTGACTGTCAAGAGACATTTTTAAGGTTCAGAGGAAGTCTGAAAGCCCTTGGTTCACTCCCATATGACTACTAATAATTTAAACAATCTGTCGTTCAGAGAACAAATGTCATTGATGAATCTGGAGGATTTGCAGTCTGAATCAGGGGATAGAACTGCAGAGTTTCTGGTACAAGATTTCAAAACCGAAAACCCGCAGTTCTATCCTCTGAAGTCACGTACGCCAGGAATGGATATATTCCAGGAGGTTATTTAAAAGGATCTTCAATAAAAAAACTGCAGACCATAATTTCCATAATTTAACTAAACTACAAGTAGCTGCACTTGAAGAGTTTAAAAATAGGGAGGATATAATTATTAAAATAGCAGACAAGCCAATACACCGTGTTGGTGTTGTGTTACCGAAAATACATAAAGGATTAAATCCCCCACCGCTGCGCCCTGTAGTGTCTGGCATAGGCTCCTTAACAGAAAAACGTGGAGAATGGCTTGATACGATCCTACAGCAGCTGGTCAAATGTGCCCCCGGTTATATTAAAGACACGGGTGACGTGCTCAGGGGTTTATATGATAAAATATGGTCATAAAAATATACCTGGTTGACTACTGATGTAGTATCTTTATATCCATCCATTCCCCATCAAGTAGCATTGCTCGCTTTGGCGTTTAATTAGCATAAATACAGCCCTCATAATTAGAATTTCATTAGCTATGTGATGTAAGTTACTGATTTTCTTTTTACACGTAACTATTTTTCTTTTGATGACATGTACTTCTTACAGATACAGGGAGTTTCAATGAGAGCAATCTCCATCCCTTGCAAATTTATCAATGTTGTATTGAGAGGAGCGCTACATATACACTGATGATAATCCCTTCAGTATGGCGATTGAGTGGTATGGCAGGTACATCGATGATTTGCTCATTATATGGAGCAACAATTTACCTGCCATACACTCATTATAAGTTATCTTAATGACAATCCGTATCATTTAAAGTTTGTCTGCTCATATGATGTTGCCACAATAAATTTTTGGGACCTAACCCATACATATCGCAAACTGACTGCTGGTAACACCATTTTAAGAGCCAATAGCCATCACCCATTCACACTATAACGACTATTCCTGTGGGGGAATTTGTTTGAGCCAGAAGAAACTGCAGTGAAAACTATTTGTTTCTTAGTGAATGTCAAAAATGACCACACAGCTGTTGGCTAGAGGTTACCCCCAATGGATGATCTCAAGAGCAGAAAAAAATAGCATACAATAAAAACCGCAGGGATTTACTTTTTAAAGATATCACAAAAAATCCCTATAAAAGGACCAGTTTTAAGTAGTTACCTACCCTGGTGCTTACATATAGCAGGCAGTTTGGACAGATTCACCATGCTGTTTCCAATGTATTTCTATTTTATATGAAGATGAAATCCTCTATAATTTACTTAGAGATGGACACTGAGTGGTTTCAAAACTTTCCCCTACTTTAGCGGCCTCCCTATCTCCCTCTCTATTTCTCTCTGCACCTAGAAACAACAAACATAACACGTGGTTAAAATATACTGGATTCACACGGTGCGGTAGTCATCCATGCAGGACATGCAATTATGTAGCACCCACTAAGATGTTTCATGACTCAGACCACACTACTAATGTTCCTATTAAATCTTACATCAATTGTAATACTGTGGGAGTTATTTATATAATCAAATGCACACAGTGTGATTTACTTTATGTTGGTAAAAAACTAGAATGTTGGAACATCTACCGTAAATTTTATTACCAATACATATATTAACATCTCCAATGCAGCGAGACATTTCATTATTGAACATAATAGAAGTTTGCAGACCTTTCATGACTATGCTATTGAACGAGTTTTCTCTCCTTCTAGGGGAGGTAACGTCAAGAGATTAATATTGCAGAGGGAAACCTACTGTATTTTCAGATTAAAAACCAGAGTTCCAACGGGTCTAAATTTAAGAAAGGAGTTGATGCATTTTTATTGAAATTATATTTTCATTAATGTTATATAACTTATTTTCTGTTTGCCCTTTTATATTTGATGTCATCTTTATATATGCCAAGTGTTACTTGCTATATTTATGTCCTCTCATAGATCAATAGACATAGACTTATTTAGCTTCTGTCAGGCACGGAGTTGTATTCAGACCTGTGGTTTTGTAAATGTTGGTATGCTTACCCCTAAAAGGTTTAGAATTGGGGTTTAGGCATCAACATGTTTTTATAATATATACCTATGGTCTGTTTTCTATTTTTATTTTCACTATTATGTTTTGTATTATACACTATTTTGCACTTTATGTTGGTTTGCAAGTAGGCTTACCTCACTACCTGCCCAGAGCAGCTTAATTTGTTAAGGTCTACACCTGACCTATTTTCTCTTTCATTTTTATAAATTCAACTGTCTAGGCATTCCGTGCAAGTCATGTGTAAGAACCACATGGTTCAAAACGTGTAGACGCAGGTTGACATCAGAGGATGGTATTGATGCTGCATATATTTTTCCAGTGAAAATAAAGGAACAAACAACTCAAAAATACTCCAGTGCTGGATTCAAGTTTTTTTTGTTATAAGTATGGAGGTCCTACCTGTTGTTTCCGTGCACGAAGGAGAAACAATCCAGGATAGAGAAACAGGTGTGCTGGATTTTTTTATAATCCTAAACACACTTATGCCACCCCGACCCTGAGAATCTACGAGATATGAGGTTGGCAGTGGACCTTCTTCCAGGGTGTCCCATAAGAACCATACAACGATGTTCCTCAAACACCTTGTGATGAAATTCCGGTGGCACGAATGTCTCCCTGAGCCTCCAACACCTTCACCTCAAGGTCAGGGCAAAGAGCAGATATCACCACCCCTTTAGATAGTATGGGACTCGGATTTTCAAAATCACCACTTCCAGGGAAACTACATGACAAGGCATCTGCCTTGACGTTCTTAACACCAGGATGATAGGTGACAGTGTAACTGAATCTGGCAAAAAACAATGACCATCTGGCTTGTGTTGGGTTCAGTCATTTGGCCGACTCTAGGTAAGACAGATTTTTGTGATCAGTGAACACCGTAATCAGATGAATTGCCCATTCCAATCAATGACACCACTCCTCAAAAGCCAACTTAATAGCCAGTAACTCTCTGTTACCCATATCATAATTTCACTCAGCGGGATACTTTTTTTTTTAGAGAAAAATGTGCATGGTTGCCATTTACCAGGTGACGGGCCTTGCAATAAAATTGCTCCTACCTCACCTTGGACACGTCCACTTCCACAATGAAAGGTTGTGATACATATGGCTGCACCAATATAGGGGCAGAAGCAAATCATTCCTGAATTGCAGAAAAGGCTTGCAACACCAAATCAGACCACATCCGAGACATCCGTACTTTTCTTAGTCATGTCAGTTAAGGGTTTTACTATTGCCAAATAATTCTGAATACATTTTCGGTAATAGTTGGTGAACCCTAAAAACCACTTAAGAGCCTTTAGATTTTCAGGTTGATTCCAGTCCAATATAGCACGGGCTTTCTCTGGATCCATTTGAAAACCTTAAGATGACACAGGTAGCCCAAGAACTGCACCTCCTGTACAGCAAAAACACACTTCTCCAATTTTGCATACAATTTATTATCTTTTAGGATCTGTAACATCTGTCTCACATGATCCTGATGTGTTTCCACATCTGGAGAATAAATTTGAATGTCATCTAAATACACGACTACAAACCTCCCCACCAGGTGATGAAAAATGTTATTAACAAAGTGTTGGAACACTGCAGGAGCATTGGTCAATAGAGATGGCCTTGCGGTTGGCCCGGCGGTCATTTCACGACGAACTTTGCGTGTTTGCGATTCGCTGAACATGCAAACATATGGAGAAATTTGCGCCCGCCATATTATTTTACATTATGAAGTACTTTGACCAATGACACATCCATCAGCTGGTACAGGACAGCCAATTGAGACATACCTCCACCTTATAAATAAACCTGATCTGGTCGCCATTTTACATTCAGTGTTTTGCCAGTGTAGGGAGAGGTTGCTGTGTGGAGCAGGGACAGGCTGTTAGGGACACCAAACGCTAGCTAATAGGGACACAGAAGTCATTTTAAGGACTAGTATAGGTGTGCTATCGATAGGTGTGATTTTATAATGAGTCAAAAACAGATAGATCTATATACTGATCACCTGGAAGTCAGGGGCCTAGGGGCTAGGTGCTTACTAGGGCCATTTTTATATAGGGTAAGGTTCCGGACGGGGTTGCTCTTATCATGGCGGGTGGTCTGTGGTTAGGCTATCAGGGCCAGAATAGCACCCCCCTGTTACGCAATATTAGGGACAGTTCTTTGCCCACCCTGTCCTTCAATACCACATCATCATCTAGCCCAGGGATAGATGGTTTTTGACTTAACTCCAGGATTCATGGATGTGCACTGGAACCCCCCGGATTGTGGTAGGACATATGGTTTCTGATTTGGTGCCGCCGAGCAGCTGATTTAGTGCCGCCGATCACTTGTTATTGCCTACCACATCTATGCTTTTTTTCTTAAAGGGGTTCTGCACTTTGTTTTAACTGATGATCTATCCTCTGGATAGATTATCAGCATCTGATCAGCGGGGGTCCGACACCCGGGACCCCCGCCGATCAGCTGTTTGAGAAGGCAGTGGCGCTTCAGCAGCAATTTTGCGGAATGGGTGCAGACCCATTCATGTTCAATGGGGCCGGAATGTGCTGTCCGCATCTGTATTTTACGGATCTGCATCCGCTGAACCGCACTTCCGTATTTGTGCTTCCGTTTCCGCAAAAAAATAGAACATGTCCTATTCTTGTCCACAATTGCAGACAAGATTAGACATTTTCTATTATAGTGCTGGTGATGTGCGGTCCACAAATTGCGGAATGCACATTGCCGGTGTCCGTGTTTTGCGGATCCGCAAAACGCTTACGGACGCGTGAATGGCACCCTTGTAATAAAATTATTAAAGGTTACGTTTTATCTTTATGTATATTCTAAAGGATTGCCTTCCTTGTACAATGTTATAATATACTTTCTATGTTAAAAAAAGTATATTATAGTGCATTTGTATTGTGCGTCAGTTGTGTGCGGTTCTGCTGCAATACTGCAGGTACAGTACAGACCAAAAGTTTGGACACACCTTCTCATTCAAAGAGTTTTCTTTATTTTCATGACTATGAAAATTGTGGATTCACACTGAAGGCATCAAAACTATGAATTAACACATGTGGAATTATATACATAACAAAAAAGTGTGAAACAGGGGGGCGTGGCTAACTACCGACCGAGGAGGACTTCTCTCTCCTCTGCTCTGACATAGCAGGCCTAATCGGACGCCATCCGTCCAATATATAAAGTTTAATTAACCTCCACTCAGCTATCAGGTGTTAGCGGACAACACAGGCCCTGATTTGAGACCTTTCTGGGGCTTCTGGACCGCTCCGTCCAGGTGCTACAAGTGAGGCTTAGCGGAGGTGGAAGCCCCGGCCTAAATTTGAATCGGAGTGCAGGCGATTCTGGAGCTTCACCTTGGACACAGAAAGCCGGAACTAAACCATCACAAGTCCGGTGCAAGGTACTGTACCATCTGTTGTAGCAACCTCCAGCCCGAAAGTATAAAGTGTCACATCGCCATATTGGAGGCTGTCTTCACTAGCCGGCACCATCTTGTGATCCAGATGTAGTGACCTTAACGATCGGTCACCTGCGGCACTAGCACTCTCCGATTTTATTATATAAAACATCTATTTGCAGGCGCTTGTGCCTTATAAATCCTTGGGCACCTGTCTCTCGGATCCCCCTCTGCCTTACACGCTCCGGCCTACTGTGGGGTTATATTTACCCTGCTCAAGTGCAACGGCACTGAACTGGGCCCTGATGCCCCTTATGGTTGCTGGACTGTAGTGGCATATTGACTCTACAACCTCTTGATCCCTGGACTGTAGTGGCATATTGACCCTACAACCTCTTGATCGCCACTGCCTAACTCTAAGCTTAAAAGAACCCTGCTCTGTTAATTTTTTCAAAATTTAAAGAGACAGTAACTCATTTTAACTAAGTATTAAAAACACTGCAGGAGTATTTCCCATCTATAAGATGGCCTAAGAGCCTGATCTGTGAACACCGAGGGAGAGATGGACAAATTTATTAAGAAAGCGGCCTCTGTCTATGTGGCCAGAGATTCCAAAATGGTGCCGATCTCACCGAGCCCCACAAGCCACAAAACACCGGAGGCAACTGATACTGCACATGGTGGTGAGACTGATGCGGATGCGCTACCCATATCCCGCACATACCTCAAAGAAGTCCTTTCCTCTTCACTGGCTTCTGCCCTGGAACCTCTGAGTTCAGATCTGCTTGCCATCAAACAAGACGTACGACATATAGGACGCAGAGTAGAAACACTAGAGGAGTCGCAAACCTCAGTTATACAGCATCAGACCGCTGTTCAGCACAACCTACATGCCATACAGTCTAATATGAACTTCCTTTACAGTGCGCTAGAGGATCAAGAGAATAGAGGGAGGCGCAATAATCTACGCTTCAGGGGTGTCCCTGAGTCAGTCGCCCCTGGCGATGTACCTAACACCATAGTGCAAATCTGCCTCTCCCTCCTAGGCCCAGACTCAGAACATGAAGTGCTCCTGGAAAGAGCCCACAGGGCCCTTAAACCCAAACCAGCTTCCTCGGCTCCTCCTAGAGACATAGGGTCAGAATAATGGAGTGAAAAAGTCCCCGAAAAAGTCCCAAACGCTAAAACTGCGCACCAATGTTTTCTGCTCTGCACTATGCTCACCAGTTTTCTGAAAGTGGGCGTGTTTTCTTATGTAAATGAATCTCTAGACAGATTTACTATTGGGACTATTTAAAAAGTCGCAAAAAAGTCGCAAAAAAGTTGCAATTTCACTCCAGTGAGGACCATGCTTATCTTATGAGACTTTCTAATAGAACATGCGACTTTTTCATAAAAACGTGCAACTTTTTCGTAAAAATGTGCGACTTTTGTAAAGCTGCTTACTGACGGATAAACTGCTACCGTCAAACCACATTTAATACAGTCTTAAAGTGCCAATCATAAATCTGACTTGGCTAAAACTGACTTTAGCCATTTGTTAAAGTGGAGTGAGCTGTCAGAGTCATGATAAATCTGGCCCGTAATCTGCAAATTCCTTCATTTTCCTGTGAAGGAGGCTGTCCTCCTAAAAGCTAGAGAAGCTAAAGCTGCAAACTGGGATGGGCATGAAGTTCTCATTTTCCAAGATCTGGCCCAGTCAACCCTGCGGAAGAGAAGAGCCTTAAAGGAAACCTGTCACCAGGATTTTGTGTATAGAGCTGAGGACATGGGTTGCTAGATGCCCGCTAGCACATCTGCAATACCCAGTCCCCATAGCTCTGTGTGCTTATATTCTGTAAAAAAAAAACGATTTGATACATATGCAGATTTTTTTTTTACAGAATAAAAGCACACAGAGCTATGGGGACTGGATGTTGCGGATGTGCTACCATCCCATGCCCTCAGCTCTAGGCACAAAATCCCGATGACAGGTTCCCTTTAAAGCCAATGACGGACTGGCTTAGATCAAAGCAAGTCTTATATAGATGGTCCTTCCCTTTTGGCCTCTCCTTCATGTACGAGGGTCGCAGAATCAATGTTTCCTCATTCCAAGACCTGGAACACGCTTATGAACACCTGGGGATTGATCCCTTGGACATTCAGAACTGGGACCCAGTCCAGGACTTGGATAAATTGCCTACCTTCCCTCCGCTTGAGCTTTGGGAAAAGCAGCAAACCCCTAAACCCCAAAGAGGTAGAAGAGGAACCCCCAAAGCAATGCCCAGAAGGCTTACATTGGGGGACTGAAGATATCCCCTCTCCGTTGATGTCCCTTAATTAGGGATACACTAGGCTTAATTCTACGATGTCTTTTCTACGATGTCTTTTCCGTTAATATTTCTTGACTTCTTCCTCTCTTCACCTACCTCTCTGATGCTCACTTGCCGATCCCACCCTGGACACCTATCTCATAACTAGGGTGATACACATGATAGTGTCTCACCCCCCCCAGATTCTCTGATTCCCTGTTATCCTCACTCTCCCTTACCCTTGCTTACTTTTCCTAATACCTTTTTTCCACACTGTCTCTTCTCTCTTGCTTTCCACCTCTTTGGCTCTCAATTTACAATATGGCATTGTTATATACAATGCTTTTCTCCTACCTGGAGCTGCGTTGCTCCTCTTTGTGCGAACATTCTGTTACTCTACCTGTTATGGTACATGTTAATGTTCTATATGTTTTGTTGCTCAGATGTGGGATGTCTAGAAGCAGACTGTGGCATCACTATTATGTGTTGGAGTCTTCCTCTCCTTGTGGCGGCGCCCTCCTCCCCCTTTCACTAGCGGTATTTACCTGCACCATTCGACAGACTTCTGAGCTTGTTCTCCCATTTCTCTCCTTAAAACATGAGTGCACTTAAAATAGCATCATATAATGTCAAGGGGTTGAGGTCTCCACCAAAGAGATGTAAAATCCTCTCGCAACTTAATAGAGAGAAATGCTCAATAGTCTTCTTACAGGAGACTCATTTTAAGCATGGTAACTATCCGAACCTCTCCTACTCTAAATTTCCCACTTGGCATCACTGTGGGGCCGGGGGCATAGCTTCAAGGGGAGTTAGTATCGGATTCCATAAAGATCTGTCATTCCAATACAAAACGCATATCCAAGATCCTAAGGGAAGATTCCTGATTCTGATAGGACTAATAGGGCAGACTCTATTCACCCTAGTTAATGTATATGCCCCTAACAAGGACCAAATCACCTGGCTCTCCTCTCTCCTTTCTCTTATTGAGACCCACAGGGAGGGAATATTGATTGTAGCGTGTGATTTTAACATAGCACTCCACCCTTTAGTAGACACCTCTTCAAAGAGATCCTCCGTCCCCATAAGGGCTCTCAAATTAATACAAACCAGATTATTTGATATGGGTATGTTAGATACCTGGCGCTGTCTTAATCCTGATGTACGTGACTATTCTTTTTATTCCTCAGCTAACGACTCGTATAGCAGGATAGACTACATCTTTATTTCAAGAGAACACTTATAGCACTGCTCCTCCGCAGAAATAGGTGACATGACCCTCTCGTATCACTCCCTGGTATATTGCTACCTTTGTATTACGCCCGGGTCAGGTAAGAAACCTAACTGGAGGTTCAACGAGTCTCTGCTGAGCAACTCGAGTCACAGATCCCCAAATACTTCCTTTTTAGAGGAATTTTTCTCCATCAACTACACCCCAGATGTATCCCCCAGGTCCTATGGGACACCCATAAGGCCTATATTAGAGGTAGACTGATTAGCCTTTGCTCTTTCCTTAAAAGAGAATCTGAAAAAAAATACACAACTATACTGGCAAAGATCCATGCTCTGGAAAAAGCTCACAAGCAATCATTACTAGCTCAACAGGTGGAAGAACTTTCTTCCCTTAGGACTGAACTAAAAAACCTCCTGAATGAGTGCTCAGCCAAATACTTTCTGTCTGCCCAACAAAAGTTTTATGCTCATGGCAACAATGCATCAAAATTTATGATGCAGAGAATTAAGCAGAGGAGAAGCTCCCGCCTTGTCCAGAGCATCAGATCTCCCCAGGGCTCCTAAATCTCCTATTTAGGGCTGAAGAGATTGCTGAACAATTCAATCTTTATTATAAGGCCCTGTATAATCTACCCACACCTATGCCGCCTGATCCCACTAGGGGGAGAGAGGACAATATTAATGAGTTCCTGAAACGACTGCATCTCCCAACCCTCTCTAAGTCTCAATGAGTCTTATTAGCTAGACCGTTTACAATAAGCGAACTGTCACTAGCCATCAACTCCACCCCCAAAGGCAAGTGCCCAGGCCCTGACGGTCTTCCCATAACATATTATTCAGCATTTAAGAAACCCCTCCTCCCTTTCCTGCTTTCTGTATGTAATCTCTCCTTGGAGAACCACCCCATTTCCATGGATATGACTAGGGCCATGATCACTATCATCCCAAAAGAGAGCAAGGACCCTTCCCTGTGCCCCAATTATCGCCCCATATCGCTACTCAATGTTGACCTCAAATTGTTAGCCAAAATGCTTGCCTCTAGACTCCAGGGTTTATTACCCACACTGATCCATCCTGATCAGGTGGGTTTTGTCAAAGGCCGAGAAGGAAAGGATAATACTATGAAGGTCCTAAACGCCCTTTATTATGCCACCCACAAATCCATACCTCTGGTCCTGATTGGCACGGACGCCGAAAAAGCATTTGATAGAGTGGACTGGTTGTATATTAGGCTGACCCTAACTAAGTTTGGGGTCTCGGAACCCTTTGTGAATGCAATTTTTTCTATGTATACTTGCTCTTCGGCATCCGTGTCAGTGAATGGAATCTTATCATCCCCCTTCCCAATCAGGAACAGAACTAGACAGGGATGCCCACTCTCCCCCCTACTCTTTGTTCTGGTAATGGAGACTCTCTTGCAAACCCTCAGGCAAGAGGAGAAAATTAGAGGTCTCTTAGTAGATGGCTGTGAGTTCAAACTTCCTGTTTTGCAGATGACCTGCTAATAACCACTACGAATCCCTCTAAAGCGATGAACACTATCCTGTCGATCCTTAACCACTTTGGCTCTTTGTCCAATTTTAATGTAAATCCCACCAAGTCGCAGGTTCTTCACACCGGGCTTTCACCCCTAACCCTCTCCTCTCTCCAGAAAAACTCTCCATTTAATTGGCATACGCAACAATTAACGTATTTGGGTATTAAGCTCACTCCCCACCTACCTGACTTGTTTAACCTAAACTACACACCCCTTCTTGCATCCATGGTTGCTCAGCTCGACTCTCTGGATCTCCCTTAACTGACCTTGTTTGGGAGGAAAAATATCCTCATGTCCTTAGTTATCCCCAGATTGACCTACTTAATGCAGGTACTCCCCAGACATTTTTTCATTCTCTGAATAAAAAAATTTGCACTTACATCTGGCAAGGGAAAAGCCCACACATCTCCTTTAGCACGCTAACCAAACTCTGGACCCATGGTGGAATAGGTTTGCCAGATCCTGAAGTTTATATGAAGGCCATCCAATTGTCTAGGGCAGTGGACTGGCTTAGAAGCCCCCCTCATAAAACATGGCTTAAGTTAGAGCACTCCTTTCTTAACGCCCCAGCTCAAGCCCTCTTGTTGGCTGTCAGCCGTCTTCCAGCTCCTAGCTCCATCCCTAACTCCATGATCCGCAACACTCTAAAGGTCTGGAAGTTGGTCTCGGCTGACAGGGGGACCTTGATGCTTCCCTCCCCTCTGTTGCTTGTTGAAGATATTGTAGCCCTCACCCTTAAGGAACTAAGACAAAGCTGACCCTCTACTTTAAGGTGCTCAAAACTCACTTTACCTAGCTTACTGGATTCAAAGGGTTGCTTTCCTACTGAAGTTAATCTTATAAGGAAACTAGGACTCTCGGCCCAACATTATATGCTTATCCATTATCTGAAAACAAAAATACCTCCCCTTTTTAAAAAGATACCCCCCACAAGACAGGTTAGCTGGTTTGAGGAGTTGTTTAGCCAACTATTGCCCCCCCCCCCCTTAAAGCAATCTCTACCATATATAAATCTCTGAAGACTTCTCCCCCCTGCCCCAAAGTAGCGGCTCTAGGCCTTTGGGAACGAGACTTGGAGAAGACCTTCTCACCACCTGAAATTGCAAAGATTCTGCTAGCGCCGCACAAAATTTCCAGATGCATCCGCATACAGGAGAATAGCTATAAAATTCTCCTCCGCTGGTATAATACTCCTGACAAAACTTCTCGCTTTAAACCGGGGTCTCCAGATATTTGTTGGAGGTGCCCTAAAGATAAAGGGACGTACCTCCACATTTGGTGGTCCTGTGACCCTATCAAATTATGGTGGCTTGAAATAGTTAGGCTCAGCAACCAAATTTGTAATACCACATACCCATGTACCCCAGAGTTAGTTCTACTCTCCCTGGGAGTAACTGGATCTAAAGAACATAAGGCTTCTCTCTTCTCTTTCCTGCTGGCGGCCGCCAGAATGCTTCTACCTACCCATTGGCTCTCCACCGAGATCCCAAAGAGAGACCATTGGATCAACAAAGTTGATCAAATCTATAGATTCGAGGAAATCTCTCATTGGGAAACAAGGTCGAGACCTACCTTCCTTCAAATATGGTCGCCCTGGAAGAACTACAGGAATTTTTCTTGATCAGTCCTGATATACCGATCTCCTCCTACTTCCATGCAAAAATTATGACTTGCCACTTATGCTACTTAACATAGAGCATTGTTAATATACTAACCCCCATCTAATTGTTGGTATGGTTACACTGTTTTACCCCATCAGTGTTTTGATTTACACTTTATGATTGTCATCATTCAAGAATAATATCTAAAAATTGCTTCTATGATTATTGTCTATACGCTTATGTTAGGCGTTTTGTGATACAATGATATGTACAATCTGCTCTTTATGACAAAACAATAAAATTGTTAATAAAAAAAAAGTGTGAAACAACTGAAAATATGTCATATTCTAGGTTCTTCAAAGTAGCCACCTTTTGCTTTGATTGCTGCTTTGCACACTCTTGGCATTCTCTTGATGAGCTTCAAGAGGTAGTCACCTGAAATGGTTTTCACTTCACATGTGTGCCCTGTCAGGTTTAATAAGTGGGATTTCTTTCCTTATAAATGGGGTTGGGACCATCAGTTGCGTTGTGGAGAAGTCAGGTGGATACACAGCTGATAGTCCTACTGAATAGACTGTTAGAATGTATATAATGGCAAGAGAAAAGCAGCTAAGTAAAGAAAAACGAGTGGCCATCATTACTTTAAGAAATGAAGGTCAGTCAGTCCGAAAAATTGGGAAAACTTTGAAAGAGTCTCCAAGTGCAGTCACAAAAACCATCAAGCGCTACAAAGAAACTGGCTCACATGCGGACCACCCCAGGAAAGGAAGACCAAGAGTCACCTCTGCTGCGGAGGATAAGTTCATCCGAGTCACCAGCCTCAGAAATCGCAGGTTAACAGCACCTCAGATTAGAGACCAGGTCAATACCACACAGAGTTCTAGCAGCAGACACATCTCTAGAACAACTGTTAAGAGGAGACTGTGTGAATCAGGTCTTCATGGTAGAATATCTGCTAGGAAACCACTGCTAAGGACAGGCAACAAGCAGAAGAGACTTGTTTGGGCTAAAGAACACAATGAATGGACATTAGACCAGTGGAAATCTGTGCTTTGGTCTGATGAGTCAAAATTTGAGATCTTTGGTTCCAACCACCGTGTCTTTGTGCGACTCAGAAAAGGTGAACGGATGGACTCTACATGCCTGGTTCCCACCGTGAAGCATGGAGGAAGAGGTGTGATGGTGTGGGGGTGCTTTGCTGGTGACACTGTTGGGGATTTATTCAAAATTGAAGGCATACTGAACCAGCATGGCTACCAAAGCATCTTGCAGCGGCATGCTACTCCATCCGGTTTGCGTTTAGTTGGACCATCATTTATTTTTCAACAGAACAATGACCCCAAACACACCTCCAGTCTGTGTAAGGGCTATTTGACCATGAAGGAGAGTGATGGGGTGCTGCGCCAGATGACCTGGCCTCCACAGTCACCGGACCTGAACCCAATCAAGATGGTTTGGGTTGAGCTGGACCGCAGAGTGAAGGCAAATGGGCCAACAAGTGCTAAGCATCTCTGGGAACTCCTTCAAGACTGTTGGAAGACCATTTCAGGTGACTACCTCTTGAAACTCATCAAGAGAATGCCAAGAGTCTGCAAAGCAGTAATCAAAGCAAAAGGTGGCTACTTTGAAGAACCTAGAATATGCATATTTTCAGTTGTTTCACACTTTTTTGTTATGTATATAATTCCACATGTGTTAATTCATAGTGTTGATGCCTTCAGTGTGAATCTACAATTTTCATAGTCATGAAAATAAAGAAAACTCTTTGAATGAGAAGGTGTGTCCAAACTTTTGGTCTGTACTGTATATAGAGGGACAAGCGCTATTGGAACAAACAATTTCTACTGGTGTGATATACCAGTCGCCCCCCCAAAAAAAATGAATGAAGTGGGGTGTTATATACCAATATATTTTCTTTATAGTGCATTTGGGTATTGTATAGTGCATTTGCGCATGCGTGTACGCGAAAAATATATTGCCGATATTTTGCATTGAAAAAAATAATAAATGGAAATCACAAAAGTGAATACTACTGTCCATGTTGTGGGACTATTTTTGCATTTCTAGTAAATATCTCTTGGCTGAAAATATGAGCTGAAGGTTTTTCAGGTTCACCTGCCATTAAAATGAATGGGAACCCGCTGCAAACTTGCGGTTCACGAACATTTGATTGTGTTTGCGAATCGTCCCGGCAGATGTTTGTCCATCACTATTGGTCAACCCAAAAGGCATTACCAGGTTCTCAAAGTGCCCCTCAGGAGTATTAAAAGCCGTCTTCCATTCATCCCCTTCCTTGATCCTAACCAGATTATATGCCCCCCTTAGGTCCAACTTGGAGAACACCTTGGCGCCAATAATCTGGTTAAACAAATCGGTAATCAAAGAAAGAGGGTAAGGATCACAGACAGTAATCCGATTAAGTTCACAGAAATCCAGACATGGCCAAAGACCTCCGTCTTTTTTTTAACAAAGAAGAACCCTGCTGCCACTGGAGACTTGGAAGGTCTTGTATGTCCGTTGGCCAAACTCTTGGTAATATACTCTCTCATAGCCTGGTTCAGAAAGGTTATACAACCTAGATTTAGACAATTTAGCTCCGGGAATAAGATTGATAGGATAGTGATATTCCCAATGTGGAGGTATATCCTGGCATCCATTCTCATAAAAAACATTGGCAAACTCAGAAATAAAAGAGTGTAAATTCTTGGTAGTTACAACCGAAAAAAATATGTATTAAGACAATTGTCAATGCAATAATCAACCCAATCCAGAATCTACCTAGCTTGTTAATCACTTGAGATAAACACTTTTGAGCAAGAGGTGCAGAATCCATAGCGAATACAGGAATATTTTTCTCTAATACACTTGGTAATAACCCATGCATACGGACAAACTGAGCATCAATCAGGTTCACCCCTGCCCCACTGTCGATAAACACCTCAATCCCACAGTCTTGGACTCTAGCACCACCTCGACAGTCAGGAGAAATCAGGTAATACCAGTAAAAGACAAATGCACATTTTATGACTCTCCTCTCACTCCTCCAACAGTCAAATGAGAATTAAATGTCTTTTTTCTCTCCTTTTGCCGTTGCATGTCTGGACATATCCAGAGGAGGGGGGGAGTATACTTATTTAAAATATAGCTTTTAATATATATTAAAGTAGACAGGATAAAAAGGACTCACTAAACATAAGAAACATACATACACGAATGGGACCAACTTAGTGATACCCAGCTGGTACAGATAAAAAATTCTGCTCCGTCGGTGAGGACGCGAGCAGTCTTACCAGACCCTTAGTAGATAGTGGGTAAGGTTCCTTGATGACAGGAAACACTGGGTGTATGCCGGCGGGATGGAGGTGCTTCTGCTGTGTAGTTGGGTAGATCAGGAAGTAGGAGGGGTCCTATATATCCCTATCAAGATGAAAGGGGCTATTATGCTACTACCTGTCTACACAGAGCACTCGCCTTGGAAAAGGCGACCCCGTCCGGTAGCCTGTCCCTATGGTGGACCTGTACCCTAAAACTACAGAATTAATTTACCAGTGATGGATGGATGGTGATACTTCCAGTGGTCTCCCGACGTGGCACGTTTCTGTCCGTGACTTCTTCAGGGGAATGACTGCAGGAGGTAAAAGTGTAGCCGCAGGTATCTAACCTAAGGCTAATTTGACACTGGGGAAAAAGAACAGGCTATAAAGGCCTGTGGTCTTCTAAACCCAGGGTGGGATGCAGAGTCTGCTTAATCCAGGGTGGGATGCAGAGTGGCGCAGGAGGGGTGGTCCTGTGCAGGACGGTCTGGGGGATATGATAATCCCAAACTAATGAAACCCCTGTGGTTGGGGGTAACAGTATGATAGACCAGCCGCAAATGTGTGCTTCAATAGCGAGTTTAAATGGCCGCGCTCCATCTCAGTCGCCCCTCCCTCCCAGTGACGTCATCGCCGCGCGACGCCATCCAGGAGCACCGCCGTCCGCCCGGCCACGTGACCCAAACACCAGGAAAGCCTGAGGAGAGTCACCGCACACAGGGCAGAGGGCGGAGACAGCCAGTGACGCCACACGCCGACAGTATCACATGGGAAGGGCGGGATTGCGGCGGGGGGCGGGCCAAAGTAGTGATCACTCAGCCAATGTTTTGAGATGGTCTGGTGATCACGTGGGACGCAAAGTGTATGCGTCACCTAGGTAACCTAGTAAATAGAAATAAAGCCTAAAAGCGGCTAATGGCATTTAGTGCAGAGTTAACTTGGTACCAGACGGGATGCAGATGATGCTAGAGATCTTGCTAGCTAGGCCACATGAAATCAGATAAACATATGTGGGTGCGCTTGTGTAGTGGACAGGGGTGCACTGTACTATCAGCCAGGGATCCCTGTACAAGTACACCACACAGCGCAGACCCCTATGCGGCATGGATTGCAGTCAATTGATAACTGCACTGCAAACCCCTATGCAGCATGGATTGCAGTCAATTGATAGCTGCACCAGACCCAGAGAAATTATGCTCAGACATATAGATACGGAAGATACGGGAGTGGCAATGGGGAAGCTCTACATGATATGCATGTATACCATAATGCGCACCAGCGGTTTACAGAGCGCACCAGCGGTTTAGAGGGCGCAATCATCAGTGCACATCAAAGTGCCACATGCTTCCCCAGGGGGAGGGCCATGAGGGAAAAGCACAATTAAATTTGTATTTATGATGGATACACAGAGTCTTTTTTCTTTTTTCTTTTTCAGAGGAAGCAGGCATAATTTAGCCGTTCATTCATGCCGCCTGGTGCTGCTGTCTTCAGATTAAAAATCCAGCGTGCTTCACGTTGGAGTAGACTCTTGTCCCAGTCCCCCCCTCTTGGTGGGGGCTTCACCAGGTCAATGCCCATGAACTTTAACCGGGCCTTGCCATTGTGATTGGTGTGCACATGTTTGGACAAAGGGGTGTCCCTCTTATGTGTGACATCCCCTATGTGCTCACCAATCCTCCTCCGAAACTCCCTTATGGTTTTGCCGACATATTCCAAACCACACTCACATTGGATGCGGTATATCACACCTCTAGATTTGCAGTTAATGAAGTGTGGAATGGAATACGTCTTGCCCGTCACCGAGCTAGTGAAGGTTTTAGTGGTCAGGATGTGTTTGCAGGCTACACACCTGCCGCATCTGTGACTGCCCACTAAGGTGGACCGTAGCCATGTTGAGTGTGTAATCCCAGGTACAAAATGACTGCGGACAAGTTTATCACGCAGGTTAGTGCCACGTCTGTATGTAATTTGTGGACTGTCTCCTAGTATATCCTGGAGGTCAGGGTCCATCTTGAGGATCCCCCAGTGGCATTGTAAGATCTTTCTGACCTGGCTCGAACCTCTGTCAAACGTCGTGATTATACGAGACAGTTTAGTTGTCGAGGCGATCGGCTGTTTTGTCATTAGTAAGGTGGGTCTCTGTCGTGCAAGAGCTGTTTTGTAGGCAGATCTTAGAATATAATCGGGGTACCCCCTTTGTAGAAATCTAGCCCTTAGGTCAGCTGCCTGAGCCACAAAATCCTTCTTGTCTGAGCAATTTCTGCGCAGACGGAGATATTGCCCTCTTGGTATTCCCCTCCTGAGTGGGAGAGGGTGACTGCTCTCCCATCTCAGGAGAGAGTTAGTGGCATTAGGTTTCCTATGAATCGAGGTGTCTACTTCTCCCTTGGAGTTCTTGGTGATTTTGATATCCAAAAATGGTAGGCTAGTTGGATGTGTCTCATGTGTAAATCTCATGCCTATCTCATTTTGATTCAGTCGAGACACGAATGAATCAAACTGAGGAGGACTACCATTCCAGGTGATGAAAATGTCATCAATATACCGCGCCCACAGTCCAATTCTAGATAGATCATCCGGATTCCTCTCCCCGAATACCAGGGTCTCCTCCCACCAGCCCAGGAATAAATTAGCATACGCCGGGGCACACGGACTCCCCATCGCAGTACCCCTGAGCTGGTGGTAGATTTTGTTGTCAAAGGAGAAGAAGTTCCTGTTGAGGGTAAATTCCAGGATCCGGATGATAAATTGGCTGTGGGCGCGGTATTGACAACCTCTAGATTTTAGGAAAAATTCAACCGCCGCCAATCCCAACTGGTGTGGTATAGAGGAGTATAGTGCCTCTACGTCAATGCTAGATAGCAGGCACTCATTCTCAAGGCATAGACCCTCCAATTGTTTGAGGAGGTCCGTAGTATCCCTGAGATGAGACGGTAACGTAGAGACAAAGGGTGCTAGAACTCGGTCAATGTAGATCCCCAGGTTTTGATTCAAATTATCTACCCCTGACACTATAGGCCTCCCTTTCAAAGGGGTTGTCCCCTTGTGGATCTTGGGGAGACAGTAGAATGTGGATCTACGGGGAAATTGGGGTAGTAAAAACGCGTACTCATCCCCCGAGATGACTCTGGAGCCCTTGGCTTCATCAAGGATGGATTTAAGTTCACGCTTATACACATCAGTGGGGTCCCTTTCCAAGATCTGATAGGTCTCTGTATCGGATAACAGATTCCTACACATGTCCCTGTATTGCCCAGAGTCCATGACCACAATGTTACCGCCTTTATCAGCCGGTTTAATGACGATTTGGGGGTCGTTGGCGAGGGAGGAAATCGCGGTGGCCGTGGACTCTGTGCAATTGGAGTGATGCGAGGAGATCTGAAGATTTTCCAGGTCATTGGTGACCATGTTTAAAAATACATCTATGCATGAGACTTCGCTGGAACTGGGTGGCATCTTGATACTTTTACATTTAAGGTCTGTAAAAGGGCCAAGGCCAGAAGCTGAGTTGTCTATCATAGATAGCGAGTTTAGTAGTTGGACGTCTGTTAACATCTCCACCGGAATACCCAGCTCAAGGCATTGCCGTCTGTCAATATATTTAAAGTGTCTGTGCCATCTTAACTTCCGAATAAATAGATTCAAATCTTTAATGGCAGTGAACCTATCGAACCTAGGGGTAGGCACAAAAGAAAGTCCCAGTTCAAGGGCTATAGTCTCGTCTTGGGAAAGGGGACGTGAGGACAGATTTATGACCTCTGGTCCTGTGATGGATTTGGCGGTAGTGGTGTGCGGCTGCGGAGTGAGTAGTCCAGAGTCTGGTTGGGTTGTCCTAAAAAACGATTTCCTCGTCCTTTATATGAGCCCCTGGGTCGACCTCTTTTAGAGGTGCCCCTGTTAGATTGTTTATTCGTTTTGGGGCCTGTCTCTCTCTCTGAGTCGGAGTAATCTGTTTCAGTTGATGATCTTTCAGAGTTACTGGGTCTGTTATCCCTTCTCACATTGGTCAGGGAAGAGTAAATGCGGTTTTCTTTGAAGTCAGACACATCTCGTATAAATTGGCGGTGCTTTCTTTCTTTGAGGTGGTACTGGTACTTCTCCAGGGTCAGTTGTAGCTGTTTTTCCCTATTAGAGAACTCTGTCTCCTGTGAGAAGGTCCGTACCACCTCAATTTGTTCCGTCAGCTTCAGGTTAAGAGTGGTCAGTGTATTTCTCTCCTCCTCCACCAGTAGTCTCATCAATCTGAGGGAGCTGCTGGTTGCCTCCTGTTCCCACTTGGTCAAAAACCCTGGGTTGCGTGACCGAGCTGATGGGAGGAGAGATATTCGAAGACCTCTTGGGACTATACTGTTTTTTATATAATTATCCAGACTCTGGACTTCCCACCACGACGTAATTTGCTCTTTGTAGACCTGTGTCAGGTCAGTGAAGGCAGTATGGAAGGATGGAAGGTATTTTTTTTGATGGAATAATTTCTCAGAGAATATATCTTTGGCTTCATGTAGCCAGTGGTCTGCATCAAAGCCTGTTGCCAGGAACCCTGCCATGCCACAATTGGAGAGGATGGACAAAGACTGATCAGAGCACTGATGAATTCAGGCTTTGAATACACTCCGAAGTGACAAACAGGCAATGGGCCCCTATCCAGAGGAGGGGGGGAGTATACTTATTTAAAATATAGCTTTTAATATATATTAAAGTAGACAGGATAAAAAGGACTCACTAAACATAAGAAACATACATACACGAATGGGACCAACTTAGTGATACCCAGCTGGTACAGATAAAAAATTCTGCTCCGTCGGTGAGGACGCGAGCAGTCTTACCAGACCCTTAGTAGATAGTGGGTAAGGTTCCTTGATGACAGGAAACACTGGGTGTATGCCGGCGGGATGGAGGTGCTTCTGCTGTGTAGTTGGGTAGATCAGGAAGTAGGAGGGGTCCTATATATCCCTATCAAGATGAAAGGGGCTATTATGCTACTACCTGTCTACACAGAGCACTCGCCTTGGAAAAGGCGACCCCGTCCGGTAGCCTGTCCCTATGGTGGACCTGTACCCTAAAACTACAGAATTAATTTACCAGTGATGGATGGATGGTGATACTTCCAGTGGTCTCCCGACGTGGCACGTTTCTGTCCGTGACTTCTTCAGGGGAATGACTGCAGGAGGTAAAAGTGTAGCCGCAGGTATCTAACCTAAGGCTAATTTGACACTGGGGAAAAAGAACAGGCTATAAAGGCCTGTGGTCTGCTAAACCCAGGGTGGGATGCAGAGTCTGCTTAATCCAGGGTGGGATGCAGAGTGGCGCAGGAGGGGTGGTCCTGTGCAGGACGGTCTGGGGGATATGATAATCCCAAACTAACCCAGTCACGCAACCCAGGGTTTTTGACCAAGTGGGAACAGGAGGCAACCAGCAGCTCCCTCAGATTGATGAGACTACTGGTGGAGGAGAAGAGAAATACACTGACCACTCTTAACCTGAAGCTGACGGAACAAATTGAGGTGGTACGGACCTTCTCACAGGAGACAGAGTTCTCTAATAGGGAAAAACAGCTACAACTGACCCTGGAGAAGTACCAGTACCACCTCAAAGAAAGAAAGCACCGCCAATTTATACGAGATGTGTCTGACTTCAAAGAAAACCGCATTTACTCTTCCCTGACCAATGTGAGAAGGGATAACAGACCCAGTAACTCTGAAAGATCATCAACTGAAACAGATTACTCCGACTCAGAGAGAGAGACAGGCCCCAAAACGAATAAACAATCTAACAGGGGCACCTCTAAAAGAGGTCGACCCAGGGGCTCATATAAAGGACGAGGAAATCGTTTTTTAGGACAACCCAACCAGACTCTGGACTACTCACTCCGCAGCCGCACACCACTACCGCCAAATCCATCACAGGACCAGAGGTCATAAATCTGTCCTCACGTCCCCTTTCCCAAGACGAGACTATAGCCCTTGAACTGGGACTTTCTTTTGTGCCTACCCCTAGGTTCGATAGGTTCACTGCCATTAAAGATTTGAATCTATTTATTCGGAAGTTAAGATGGCACAAACACTTTAAATATATTGACAGACGGCAATGCCTTGAGCTGGGTATTCCGGTGGAGATGTTAACAGACGTCCAACTACTAAACTCGCTATCTATGATAGACAACTCAGCTTCTGGCCTTGGCCCTTTTACAGACCTTAAATGTAAAAGTATCAAGATGCCACCCAGTTCCAGCGAAGTCTCATGCATAGATGTATTTTTAAACATGGTCACCAATGACCTGGAAAATCTTCAGATCTCCTCGCATCACTCCAATTGCACAGAGTCCACGGCCACCGCGATTTCCTCCCTCGCCAACGACCCCCAAATCGTCATTAAACCGGCTGATAAAGGCGGTAACATTGTGGTCATGGACTCTGGGCAATACAGGGACATGTGTAGGAATCTGTTATCCGATACAGAGACCTATGAGATCTTGGAAAGGGACCCCACTGATGTGTATAAGCGTGAACTTAAATCCATCCTTGATGAAGCCAAGGGCTCCAGAGTCATCTCGGGGGATGAGTACGCGTTTTTACTACCCCAATTTCCCCGTAGATCCACATTCTACTGTCTCCCCAAGATCCACAAGGGGACAACCCCTTTGAAAGGGAGGCCTATAGTGTCAGGGGTAGATAATTTGAATCAAAACCTGGGGATCTACATTGACCGAGTCCTAGCACCCTTTGTCTCTACGTTACCGTCTCATCTCAGGGATACTACGGACCTCCTCAAACAATTGGAGGGTCTATGCCTTGAGAATGAGTGCCTGCTATCTAGCATTGACGTAGAGGCACTACACTCCTCTATACCACACCAGTTGGGATTGGCGGCGGTTGAATTTTTCCTAAAATCTAGAGGTTGTCAATACCGCGCCCACAGCCAATTTATCATCCGGATCCTGGAATTTACCCTCAACAGGAACTTCTTCTCCTTTGACAACAAAATCTACCACCAGCTCAGGGGTACTGCGATGGGGAGTCCGTGTGCCCCGGCGTATGCTAATTTATTCCTGGGCTGGTGGGAGGAGACCCTGGTATTCGGGGAGAGGAATCCGGATGATCTATCTAGAATTGGACTGTGGGCGCGGTATATTGATGACATTTTCATCACCTGGAATGGTAGTCCTCCTCAGTTTGATTCATTCGTGTCTCGACTGAATCAAAATGAGATAGGCATGAGATTTACACATGAGACACATCCAACTAGCCTACCATTTTTGGATATCAAAATCACCAAGAACTCCAAGGGAGAAGTAGACACCTCGATTCATAGGAAACCTAATGCCACTAACTCTCTCCTGAGATGGGAGAGCAGTCACCCTCTCCCACTCAGGAGGGGAATACCAAGAGGGCAATATCTCCGTCTGCGCAGAAATTGCTCAGACAAGAAGGATTTTGTGGCTCAGGCAGCTGACCTAAGGGCTAGATTTCTACAAAGGGGGTACCCCGATTATATTCTAAGATCTGCCTACAAAACAGCTCTTGCACGACAGAGACCCACCTTACTAATGACAAAACAGCCGATCGCCTCGACAACTAAACTGTCTCGTATAATCACGACGTTTGACAGAGGTTCGAGCCAGGTCAGAAAGATCTTACAATGCCACTGGGGGATCCTCAAGATGGACCCTGACCTCCAGGATATACTAGGAGACAGTCCACAAATTACATACAGACGTGGCACTAACCTGCGTGATAAACTTGTCCGCAGTCATTTTGTACATGGGATTACACACTCAACATGGCTACGGTCCACCTTAGTGGGCAGTCACAGATGCGGCAGGTGTGTAGCCTGCAAACACATCCTGACCACTAAAACCTTCACTAGCTCGGTGACGGGCAAGACGTATTCCATTCCACACTTCATTAACTGCAAATCTAGAGGTGCGATATACCGCATCCAATGTGAGTGTGGTTTGGAATATGTCGGCAAAACCATAAGGGAGTTTCGGAGGAGGATTGGTGAGCACATAGGGGATGTCACACATAAGAGGGACACCCCTTTGTCCAAACATGTGCACACCAATCACAATGGCAAGGCCCGGTTAAAGTTCATGGGCATTGACCTGGTGAAGCCCCCACCAAGAGGGGGGGACTGGGACAAGAGTCTACTCCAACGTGAAGCACGCTGGATTTTTAATCTGAAGACAGCAGCACCAGGCGGCATGAATGAACGGCTAAATTATGCCTGCTTCCTCTGAAAAAGAAAAAAGAAAAAAGACTCTGTGTATCCATCATAAATACAAATTTAATTGTGCTTTTCCCTCATGGCCCTCCCCCTGGGGAAGCATGTGGCACTTTGATGTGCACTGATGATTGCGCCCTCTAAACCGCTGGTGCGCTCTGTAAACCGCTGGTGCGCATTATGGTATACATGCATATCATGTAGAGCTTCCCCATTGCCACTCCCGTATCTTCCGTATCTATATGTCTGAGCATAATTTCTCTGGGTCTGGTGCAGCTATCAATTGACTGCAATCCATGCTGCATAGGGGTTTGCAGTGCAGTTATCAATTGACTGCAATCCATGCCGCATAGGGGTCTGCGCTGTGTGGTGTACTTGTACAGGGATCCCTGGCTGATAGTACAGTGCACCCCTGTCCACTACACAAGCGCACCCACATATGTTTATCTGATTTCATGTGGCCTAGCTAGCAAGATCTCTAGCATCATCTGCATCCCGTCTGGTACCAAGTTAACTCTGCACTAAATGCCATTAGCCGCTTTTAGGCTTTATTTCTATTTACTAGGTTACCTAGGTGACGCATACACTTTGCGTCCCACGTGATCACCAGACCATCTCAAAACATTGGCTGAGTGATCACTACTTTGGCCCGCCCCCCGCCGCAATCCCGCCCTTCCCATGTGATACTGTCGGCGTGTGGCGTCACTGGCTGTCTCCGCCCTCTGCCCTGTGTGCGGTGACTCTCCTCAGGCTTTCCTGGTGTTTGGGTCACGTGGCCGGGCGGACGGCGGTGCTCCTGGATGGCGTCGCGCGGCGATGATGTCACTGGGAGGGAGGGGCGACTGAGATGGAGCGCGGCCATTTAAACTCGCTATTGAAGCATACATTTGCGGCTGGTCTATCATACTGTTACCCCCAACCACAGGGGTTTCATTAGTTTGGGATTATCATATCCCCCATACCGTCCTGCACAGGACCACCCCTCCTGCGCCACTCTGCATCCCACCCTGGATTAAGCAGACTCTGCATCCCACCCTGGGTTTAGCAGACCACAGGCCTTTATACCCGGTTCTTTTTCCCCAGTGTCAAATTAGCCTTAGGTTAGATACCTGCGGCTACACTGTTACCTCCTGCAGTCATTCCCCTGAAGAAGTCACGGACAGAAACGTGCCACGTCGGGAGACCACTGGAAGTATCACCATCCATCCATCACTGGTAAATTAATTCTGTAGTTTTAGGGTACAGGTCCACCATAGGGACAGGCTACCGGACGGGGTCGCCTTTTCCAAGGCGAGTGCTCTGTGTAGACAGGTAGTAGCATAATAGCCCCTTTCATCTTGATAGGGATATATAGGACCCCTCCTACTTCCTGATCTACCCAACTACACAGCAGAAGCACCTCCATCCCGCCGGCATACACCCAGTGTTTCCTGTCATCAAGGAACCTTACCCACTATCTACTAAGGGTCTGGTAAGACTGCTCGCGTCCTCACCGACGGAGCAGAATTTTTTATCTGTACCAGCTGGGTATCACTACGTTGGTCCCATTTGTGTATGTATGTTTCTTATGTTTAGTGAGTCCTTTTTATCCTGTCTACTTTAATATATATTAAAAGCTATATTTTAAATAAGTATACTCCCCCCCTCCTCTGGATAGGGGCCCATTGCCTGTTTGTCACTTCGGAGTGTATTCAAAGCCTGAATTCATCAGTGCTCTGATCAGTCTTTGTCCATGTCTGGACATACACTGATAAAATGTCCCCTTTTTCCCCAGAAAAAACACACTCCCTTTCTATTATCAGTGGGTCCAGGGGTAGCTTCCCCTAACTGCATGGGTTCATCTTCCAACCGAAACCCAGGAGTAGCTTCACCCAAAGTGTCAGAGGAAGACAATACATTATGCAATAGAACGTCCTGAGAGATTAGGCTGTTCGATCTCTCTCTCAGGCGTCTATCAATACTTACAGCAAGAGACATAGCGGCTTCCAAAGACTCAGGATTCTCATGAAAGGCCAAAGCATCCTTCAGACTCTCAGATAATCCCTCACAGAACTACTACGGACTACGGAGAGACGGATCGCTACACTCAGTATTCATAGCCCACTGCCTAAACTCAGAGCAAAAGATCTCCGTAGAACGCTCTCCCTGATGCAGGCTGTGTAACTTGGTCTCAGCCATGGCAGTCTGATCCTGGTAATCATAGATGAGAGCTAAAGCTCTGAAAAATGCATCCACCGATCAGAGGGACTGTGATCCGGTCAGCAGAGAAAAAGCCCAAGACCGGATGTTCCCTTTAAGCAACAAAATAATCACACCCACCCTCTGACCCTCATCCCCAGATGAGTGTGGACGTAGCTTAAAGTACAATTTGCACGCTTCCCTGAACCGAATAAAATGATCACTTCCCCCCTAGAATCCATCCATTTATAATGACACGGATGCGGTGTGGGTAGGAAACTCCACACCAAGCACAGGAGGAAAGGGGATAGGAAGTAGGCCTGGAAACTAGGGTAAAGGAGAAGGTCACCTCCTAGAAAAACCCTAATCCAAGTCCTGACTAACTATCAGTATGAACTGACCTCGATGGTAGGAAAGTTCATACACAGTAACCTAGAGCCCTAACACACCCTGGTAAAGTAACAGGACTTGAGATAACCTATTCCTCCACCAGAAGGATAAACAGGAGTCTCCCACAGGCCTAGATGCAAGACAGGGAAATACAACAAACAAAATACAAATAGTGCCAGGAGCTCAACCAAGATCCAACAACCAGCTATCCCAGAGTCCAGAAACTGAAGATATAAACCTCACCCCCAAAAGGGATAAGCAGTAATAAATAGGGTAAGTTAAATGACCAACCCAACAACACCTGCCAGAGGTGTGGTCATTACCAAAACAACACAGACACAAATGATCCACAAGGAACCAATCAGATTAACCCACGTGTTGCCAGTCTCAATGATCTACTGACATCTGGCACAGGAGTGTCCGTAACATCATCAGAGATGCCTATCATGTACTAAAACCCTTCAAAAAGGCCACCAAATTTGACAATAAGGACAACTATAGCATTAACAATGTCATCCCCTTGATATTTATCTCAGAACAGATGCTTATGCTCATGCAACAAGAGACAGCTGTGGAAGAAGAAGAGCTTATGCATCTAACTGGCCGCCCTGTACCTGTTAGGGACACACTAAGAGAAAGTCCCATTGAAGAGGAGGATGAAGATGGAGTTGCTGGAGGATGTGGTGGAGGAGCAGGAGGATGTTGATGTCGATGACGCTGCACTCGACACCCAATTATCTCAGTGGGTGGTAGAGCTGGATTTAAAATGGGTCCTCCGGACCACTGGCCAGAATGGCAAGCTGTATGCATGCTTGCTTATATATTGATAGATGTATAATTCACTTGAAGCAGTCTGATGATTACTGGATAGCCATGCTTTTAGATCCTTTCTGTTTTTCTCTTTCCGGAAGAGAGGTCTACTGGGAGAAAACTGTGTATGCAGCTTGCTGCAGCTTTCTGTGAGAAGACATATGTCATCCACATGTCTGAGACCCCTCTCCTACCCCCTGTAGAGTTATCCATCTCTGACCATCTCCATTACCACAAGCAGGAGAAGACAAAGCAGCAGCAGCCGTTTGAGGCAAATCAGCAAACAGAGAAGTACCGCCCTAACACCCAGGTTCAATCCTACCTGGACTCTGTCCTTTCTCCAGCACATACTGGGTCCTCTGATCCCATGGTCTTCTGGACAGGTAAACTGGACATGTGGTCTGATCTGGCCCAGATGGCTCTCCAGTGTCATCAGAAAAAGGGTTTTCGGCATGGCAGGGGGTATTGTGACCCATACGGGCAAAGTTCAAAACATCACTTTTGTCAAATAAATGATTTTCCACTACTTCGACTGAGTCCAATAAATGGATCCATCTTTGCTAACGGTGCCCCATCATGCCCCTGCCATTGTCTGCCTGCCTACCGTCATGTTCGGCACTATATGGCTCCTGCTGCTGCTGTAATCATTCCATTATGCTGTGTTCCTGCCTACAATCATTATCTGTATTGTATGGGTGCTGCTGCCTTCATATCATTGCTGCTGCCTGCCTATCTACCCACCATCATGTTTCATACCATATGACTACTAGAGATGTCGTGAACATAAAATTTTCCGTTCGCGAACGGTGAACGCAAGTTTTTCCGGGCAAACCGCCATAGATTTCAATAGGAAGGCATATTTTAAAACCCACAGGGACTCTTTCTGGCCACAATAGTGATGGAAAAGTTGTTTCAAGGGGACTAACACCTGGACTGTGGCATGCCGGAGGGGGTTCCATGGCAAAACTCTCATGGAAAATTACTTAGTTGACGCAGAGTCGGGTTTTAATCCATAAAGGGCATAAATCACACAACATTCCTAAATTGTTTGGAATAACATGCTTTAAAACATCAGGTATGATGTCGTATCGATCAGGTAGTGTAAGGGTTACGCCTGCTTCACAGTGACAGACCAAACTATGAAAGACCAAAGTCCCCGTTTAACGCACCGCAAACAACAACAAACAGTCCATTTGCACAACCGCAAACTCCCCATTTGCACAAGGTTGGATACCAAGCTAACCATGTCCCGTTCCTTGTCCTCACTGACGTCATTGAAGGTCTCTTCCTCCACCCAGCCACGTACAACACCAAGGGTCCCCGAAAAGTGCCAACAAGCCCCCTGGGATGCCTGCTGTGGTTGGTCTTCCACCTCCTCAAAGCCACCTTCCTCCTCTGACTCCTCTTCTTCAGACTCCTCTCTCTGCATTGCCGCTGGCCCAGCAATCAACAACGACAAGGCTGCTTCTGGTGGTGATGGTGACCACAACTCTTCCTTTTCATGCTCATCTACGGCCTGATCCAGCACTCTTCGCTGGGTACGCTCCAGAAAAAACGCATATGCGATGAGGTCGCTGATGTTGCCTTGGGTTTGACTGATCAGGTTTGTCACCTCCGCAAAAGGAAGCATGAGCCTACAGCCATTGAGCGTTCAGTAACACGGCCAAAAAATACCCAGCTCCGCAGAGGCTGTCCTTTTTTATTTAAATAAAAAAAAATCTGTTCTTACTAGTTTAATCCCTGTTATGTCCCCTATCAGGGGCCGGTGTATGGAATAGATTTTAGGAACCGGGAGATGGAAAACGATGCTTGGTCGGTCCTCCTACTTCCAATTTGGGGCACTGTGCTTGCGCCGTGCAATGTACTGTGCTAACCGATCTGAGTGGTATGTTAAGTAGTACTATTCCTATCAGTTTAATCCCTGTTATGTCCCCTATCAGGGGACGTGTATCGAATAGATTTTAGACAACCGCATAGAGTTGTCAATAGTTGACACACTCATGACATAAATTTTATTCCTCTACGAGTCAATCTTGGTGTAGTTGCAGCACGCCAGACCTGCAGGGTATTGCAACAGTGAAGTCACGGTTATGGGCAATCAAGGGTTACTCACTTTTTAGAGAAGACCCCTGGGCAGGCATGCGGCAGTGAAGGAGAGGTAGACACAAGTTCCTCTGGGGCACACTCGGTATGAAGGGACCAGACCTGATGGTGTATGAGGTGCCCTGGATGTTGCAGGTATTTTTAGTGCCTAAGGCAAGGTCCCTTTGAGGTTTGTGACGCCAGTGCCTGTAACGGTGGCACACCGATTTATAGGAGTAGTAATAGAGTACACAGATGGTAAACCAAACGTTGCTTTACTTTGGAAAACAGTGCAACTTTGTACAGACAGTTGATAATGATGCAGTCCCTTATATCACAAATGCCACAGCAGGTTTACTTCACAATATGGCAGGTATAAATCTTGCAAGATACTTGGAGGGTAAACAGTTAATGCTTCGCAGAACTATGCTGCACTATCCCCTCAGCTATTCTAGCTGGCTGGATCCCAAGGCCCGGATGCCTAAATGCTGGCTTTAATCCTTGGTATTTAATCTTCCTCCCGTATTGACCCTTGCTCTTATTTTATAGTACCTCTGCCCATCAGCTTACTTATCTGAGCTGGTTGTACTGGCTCTGCTGGGTTTGAAGGTGGCTGCAGGTTGCTCCCAGGAGGTCCATTCCTACTACTGGGCAGGGCCGCCATCAGGGGGGGTAAAGCCGATACCCCAGTAAGGGGCCTGGGCCCCAGGGGGGCCCGGCCGGTCTTGAGCCATATATTACTTTTGGGTGTCAGTGTGTTAACTTTAAATCAGTGCTCATCTCTTTACTATCTTACACTGACTTAGCTCCGGTAACAGGCAGTGCGGGCGGCGCTCACTCACTGACGTCACGCGCCTGCTCCTCCCACTAGGCGGTGCAGGCGCGTGACGTCAGTGAGCGAGCGGTGTCGCCCGCTCTGCCTGTTACTGGAGGGAGCTGAATGTAAGGTAGTAAAGAGATGAGTGCTGATTTAAAGTTACTGTCTGCAGGATACCGATTATAGTTTATAAATGTATACTACTGTGAGCGGCGGGCAGGGGGATCTATGGATGACGGCACTATTATAGGGAGGGGGATCCGTGGATGACATTGTTATGGGGGGGTCTGTGGATGACACATGGGGGGGATCTGTGCACTGTTATGGGGAAGGGGGATCTGTGGATGACACTTATGTGGGGGATCTGTGGATGACACTGTTATGGAGGGGGATCTGTGAATGATACATAGCATAAGATGCTATATATGGTATGTGTCATCCACAGATCCCCCTCCATAACAGTGCCATCCACAGATCCCCTCCATAACAGTGCCATCCACAGATCCCCTCCATAACAGTGCCATCCACAGATCCCCTCCATAACAGTGCCATCCACAGATCCCCTCCATAACATTGCCATCCACAGATCCCCCCATAATAGTGTCATCCACAGATCCCCCAATATAGTGTCATGCACAGAACACTGTTATGGAGGGGGATCTGTGGATGACATTGTCATGGGGTGGATCTGTAGATGACACATATAGCATAAGATGCTATATAGCTATATACAGTATGTATCATCCACAGATCCCCCTCCATAACAGTGCCATCCACAGATCCCCCTCCATAACAGTGCCATCCACAGATCCCCCCCATAACAGTGCCACCCACAGATCCCCCTCCATAACAGTGCCACCCACATATCCCCCTCCATAACAGTGCTACCCACAGATCCCTATTCATAACAGTGCCACCCACAGATCCCTCTCCATAACAGTGCCATCCACAGACCCCCCTCCATAACAGTGCCATCCACAGATCCCATATAACAGTGTGTCATCCACAGATCCCCCGTAACAGTGTCATGCACAGATCCGCCATAACGGTGTGTCATCCACAGATCCCCCCCCCCCCCATAACAGTGTGTCATCCACAGATCCCCCGGATAACAGTGACTGGAGCAGACCAGCTGATATACACACCTAGGCCACCACCAGTCAAGGTAAAAACTTACACTTGTCAATAATGTAATGTAGTGTAGGGGGCATGTCATGTTTTGAGGCCAAAATGGCACAGATGACCACCAAGAATATTTAGAATATCTAAAATTAGCTGGTCAAATAAAATGTTGCATGAAACAATCATTAAATAGGTGGCCGCCAAAAAGGGGCGGGTTAAAGGGTGTGGTCAATGGGCTGAGTCAAGCGGGGGGGCGGCAAAATTAGCTTTCGCCTAGGGGAGGGGGGTTGGAGGGTCCAGGCCTTGAGCTGTGTAAGGAGCCCCCAAATTTCTGATGGCAGCCCTGCTACTGGGGTTACGTCATCTGTGCTAGCTGGATTTACGGGTCTCCAGGCAGGCTGTACTCCTTCTCTAGCCTCCTGGGGAAACTAGAAGCCTGGACTATCCAGCTGCATGTCAGGAGGAGGCCCTCAGCATATCTCTGGCTGGTGCCTTCTCACTTCTGTCTCCACAGACTCCTGACTATGACCTAACCCCTCCCTGTCTGGGCCTGGACATTTAAACTAGGGGCTCCCTATCTCCCGCTAGTGTCCAGGATGTCTAACTACACCCAAATAGGCCTGCTGAGCATTTAACAGGGGAAACAACACATGTAATAACACATAGAAAAATACATTAAATGCATAGTTAAATAAAATATCACTGTCCCTTGTGAGCAGAAGTAACACGTGACCCAATTAACCCTTGTGTAGTGCCCAACCCTACCTAGTGGGACACTACATAGTGATGACTGTGCTCGTGCGCACGTTTGGGAGATTGCAGGCGATGGTGGTTTTTCAAAGCCTATGTTTGTGCTGAGGTAGTTCAGTGACCGTTAAGTGACCCAGAAAACAATGATTCTGCAGTGTGGGCCCATTGTTGGCCTAGTAGGCTTTAATGATCACCTTAGATGATCACAAAGAAAATTAATGTTTTTTCTATGCAAAATTATCCAGCCAATCGCTTTTGGTCTGTTCACAATGAAGCAACGACCTTATCATCTGGTGTGTGCCAACATTGCCATTGCCAACACATTCATAGAGGTGATCGCTTCATTGTGATATGCAAGCCCCTTCACCACAAGGTTAACAATCACGAAGGAGAATTGACACATGTATGTGCCTTTTTTTTTGTTTTGTTTGTGCAGCCACAGTGCAGCACCAGAGGCCAGAAAAATGAGGCATGTACACATGCCAAAAAAATTTGGTTTTGTTGCTTTCCAGGCAGAAAGTGCACTAAAACATTGCGGCTTGAACCCTAGTTGGTGGCAGAGAAGTCACACAAGTCATCCGGCATGCAGAGACTAAATACAGCAGCGTGTGGGAAATTTTTAGCCCAAGGCATCTTATTAGGCCTTTTTTAGTCAAATGTATCGCCCACTGTCAGTCCCTTCGGGATCCATACCTCATTCATCTTAATAAAGGAGAGGTAATCTAGACATTTTTAACCTAGGCGACTTCTCTTCTCAGTGACAATACCTCCTGCTGAAGGTCCTTTCTGACAGGACACTTGAAGCGGGGCAGGCCAGAAGTTCTATCGCAAATTGGGATAGCTCAGGCCACAGGTCAAGCCTGCACACCCAGTAGTCAAGGGGTTCAGCACTACTCAGAGTGTTGATATCTGCAGTTAAGGCGAGGTAGTCTGCTACCTGTCGGTCGAGTCGTTCTCTGAGGGTGGACCCCGAAGGGCTGTGGTGATGCATAGGACTTAAAAAGCTCTGCATGTCCTCCATCAACAACACGTCTGTAAAGCGTCCTGTCCTTGCAAGCATGGTCGTGGTAGGAGGAGGATTACTTTCACCTCTTCCCCTGTTAGATGAAACTTGTTTTGGAACTGCTGCATCCTTTCCGACTTCCGATATTTCAGCAACATTTCAGCCACTTTCTGCTTATACCGGGGGTCTAGAAGCGTGGCCACCCAGTACAGGGCGTTCTCCTTCAGCCTTTTTATATGAGGGTCCCTCAACAGGCATGACAGCATGAAAGACCCCATTTGCACAAGGTTGGATGCCGAGCTCCTCATGTCCCGTTCTTTGTCCTCACTGATCTCACTGAAGGTCTGTTCTTCCCCCCAGCCACGTACAACACCACGGGTACCAGATAGACGACAACGAGCACCCTGGGATGCCTGCTGTGGTTGGTCTTCCTCCTCCTCATAGCCACATTCCTCCTCTGACTCCTTTTCCTCAAACTCCTCTTCCTGCGTTGCCGCAGGTCCACAACTCTTCCTCTTCACGCTCATCTATGGCCTGATCCAGCACTCTTCACGGGGCACGCTCCAGAAAGAAAACAAATGGGATTATGTCGTTGATGGTGCCTTCGGTGCGACTGACTAGGATTGTCACCTCCTCAAAAGGACGCATGAGCCTGAAAAAAGATTGGCTCAAAGATCAGTTTGGAGGGAGTGTATTATCTCCTTTATATGCCATTGAGCACGCGCACAGGGTCCCTACCCGGCCTTTACCACCAGGTGCGCCACCAAGACTGGTCCTGATAAAAGTGCTACACTATAGGGATCGGGATTCTATTCTACGCAAGGCAAGAGATCTGCCTGACCTTTTTATTGACGGACACCGGGTGTCATTTTTTCCTGATTTCTCCATGGAGGTCCAGAAGAGGCGTGCTAGGTTCCTGGATGTAAAACGACGTCTGAGGGAACTTGGAGCATCATACTCTATGTTATACCCGGACAAGCTCAGAATAGCGGCTCTTGGATCCACAAGTTTCTTTGAAGACCCGAAGGAGGCATCCAAATGGCTGGACCGGCATGAAAGACAACTTTGTGCGGAGAAGAACCAGGGCGAATAAGAGGTCTACTTAACAAAGTGACATTATACACTCTGGATGATGAAATACAGTATATGTGGCAATGCATTGGGGTTTACAGCTGGATATAGTTGTTCTCCTGTCCGCTCTGTGTTACTGTCAGAGGCCAAGATAACTGTGAAATGTATAAGGCTGATATACATAGCTAGTATTGTTTATTTTACTCATAACTGGGGTTAGTTCAGGATGTTATACATGTTGTATATTTCTGCTGGTTAACAGTTTGTATTTGTATTTGGCGAAATACGGAAGCATTTAATTCCTCCAGATAATATGGGTTTAGGGGGCTCGCTCTGCTGATAGATATACTAATTGCCCACGGACCTTTATATTAAGGTGTATTGGTGGGGTCTGTCAGGAAGAGTGACTTCTAGTGTTATTTGGATAATGTGGAGAGTGTTGTTCAGGGTAGGGAAGGGAAAGAGGGAGTTTGGGAAATGTGGTCCCAGGTCCATAGATATGCTCCAAGGGACAATACTGTTTCTTAGCTGCAAGTTAAAGTATCTGGAACATTAGAGGGATTAAGGATGCCATCAAAATGAAGGTGGTAATGGAGAGTGTAAAGGTATATCACCCTACAGTCTGCTTCTTACAGGAGACACACCTCCTTTCGGAACAATCACATTTGCTTACCCCTAGAGTGGCGAACCAATGTTATCACTCTACTTACTCATCATATGCAAGGGGAGTAAGTATATTGATTCACAGACAGCTGAATTTTAGCTGCATAGACAAGAGGGTTGATACAAATGGATGCTACATCTTCCTTTATGGCAAACTTTTTAATGTCCAATGTATTATTTGTGGGATATACATACCACCACCTTATTCCCTGCTTGTACTTAAGAAGTTGATGGCCTTTCTGTCGGATTATCCAGATACCCCAGCACTGATAATAGCGGACTTTAATAATGTGATATGTACTGAATGGGACAGAATGTAAGTTTCCGTGGTGCAATCGGAGAAGCTGCTTACACCGTTTGGGAGACTTCTAGAGGAAGCATCATTAATAGATTTCTGGAGGCTGTGCAATCCTTTTGTACAGCAGTATTCTTGCTGTTCTAGCACGTATCAAACACTGTCAAGAATAGATTTAGCTCTAGGGAACAAAACGATGAGCTGCCGTATCTGTGATATCAGGTATCTACCTAGGCAACTTTCAGATCACTAGCCTATATTAATATCCGCCAATTTCCTTCCCTCTGTGAACAGCTGTAGGCCACTATGGAAACTCAATCCATTTTGGCTGTCAGTCTTACCCACAGTCTCAAACATTGGGGATGCGCTGAAAGAGTTCTTTACCCTTAATCTTCCAGGAACTTCCTCATTGATTGTTTGGGATACCATGAAAGCCTTTTTGCGGGGAATATTAATTTCTGAGGTTAATAAAAAGCAAAATGAGTCCCGAATAATGGTTAAGACTTTAGAACGCCGAACAGTTGAGGCAGAAACTCAATATGTCATGCAGCTCACGGAGGTGCATGGAGCTCAATGGCAGGAAGCACAACATAAACTGAATTATAAACTTCTTCTTAGGGAAAAGAACAAATGCTTATTCCAAAAACAATCATTCTATGAAGAGGGGAGAAGACAGGTAGATTGTTGGCACTACTCTACAAAGCGCAACAGCCCTCTGTGTATGTTGCTGCTTTGCATGACGTCGAGGGGGCTGTGTGTACGGTTAAAGATAAGGTTTTAGATATTATGCATGGATTTTACTCATCCCTCTACGAGTCCAAAATCAATGCAGGGGATTCAGAGATCACAAACTTTCTAGATGGGATACAGCATCCTAAACGGAGTATTGATCAGGTGACAGTTGTAGACGGACCCATAACAATGACAGAATTGGAACTAGCCCTGAGTGATCTGTCTAAGGCCTCTTTCACACTACCGTTTTTTTTCCCGTTTTGCTGTCAGTTTTTTGCGTTCCGTATACGGTCCGTATACGGAACCATTCATTTCAATGGTTCCGCAAAAAAAACGGAATGTGTTCCGTATGCATTCAGTTTCCGTATTTCCGTTTTTCTGTTCCGTTGAAAGATAGAACATGTCCTATTATTGCCCGCAAATCACGGTCCGTGGCTCCATTCAAGTCAATGGGTCCGCAAAAAAAACTGAACACATACGGAAATGCATCCGTATGTCTTCCGTTTCCGTTCCGTTTTTTCTGAACCATCTATAGAAAATGTTATGCCCAGCGCAATTTTTCTATGTAATTACTGTATACTGTATATGCCATACGGAAAAACGGAACAGAACAACGGAACGGAACAACGGAACGGAACAACGGAACGGAAACGGAACCACAACAGAAGCAAAAAAAACGGAACAACGGATCCGTGAAAAACGTACCGCAAAACACTGAAATGGACATACTGTAGTGTGAAAGAGGCCTAATGCTAAGGCCCCTGGGAGTGATGGACTGCCTGTCGAAGTTTATAAAGCATTCACCCCTATCCTGCTTCCTCAGTTGTTGGAGGTGTTTAAGGAGGCACAACGTCGGGGTGGATCGTAGTCGTCATTCCTAAACAGGGCAAAGACCCCCTGATGGCAGAATCAGCATCACTGTTTTATCTGCAAGCTACTGTGCCACCAGAAATGAGTGGTGGGCACTGTCAGTGGGCACAGTACACTCTGTGGGCCTGACACACACTGGCAGGCAACTGCAATTATATTACAGGTAAAATATTGTTTTACAGTTTTTTTTCTGCAAGCTACTGTGCCAGCAGATATGTGTGGTGGGCACTGGCAGTGGGCACAGTACACTCTGTGGGCCGGACACATACTGGCAGGCAACTGAAATATATTACAGAGAAAATATTGTTCTAATGTTTTAGCTGCAAGCTACTGTGCCACCAGATATTAATGGTGGGCACTGGCAGTAGGCACAGTACACTCTGTGGGCCTGACACACACTGGCAGGCAACTGCAATTATATTACAGAGAAAATATTGTTTTACAATTTAACTGCAAGCTACTGGCCACCAGATATGAGTAGTGGGCACTGGCAGTGGGCACAGTACACTATGTGGGCCTGACACACGCTGGCAGGCAACTGCAATTATATTACAGAGAAAATATTGTTTTACTGTTTTTTTCTGCAAGCTACTGTGCCAGCAGATATGTGTGGTGGGCACTGGCAGTGGGCACAGTACACTATGTGGGCCTGACACACACTGGCAGGCAAGTGAAATTATATTACAGAGAAAATATTGTTTTACTTTTTTATCTGCAAGCTACTGTGCCACCAGATATGAGTGGTGGGCACTGGTAGTAGGAACACTACACTCTGTGGGCCTGACACACGCTGGCAGGCAACTGCAATTATATTACAGAGAAAAAATTGTTTTACTGTTTTAAATGCAAGCTACTGTGCCACCAGATATGAGTGTTGGGCATTGGCAGTGGGCATAGTACACGCTGTAGGCCTGACACACACTGACAGGCAACTGCAAATATATTACAGAGAAAATATTGTTTTATCTGCAAGGTACTGTGCCACCAGATATGAATGGTGGGCACTGGCAGTAGGCACAGTACACTCTGTGGGCCTGACACACACTGGCAGGCAACTGCAATTATATTACAGAGAAAATATTGTTTTACTGTTTTATCTGCAAGCTACTGTGCACCAGATATGAGTGGTGGGCACTGGCAGTAGTGGGCACAGTATACTCTGTGGGCCTGACATACGCTAGCAGGCAACTGCAATTATATTACAGAGAAAAAGAAAAAAAAGCAGACTGATGTACTAGCCCTAAAAAGGGCTTTTTGGGGTGCTGTCAGGATGCTGTCCTTACAGCAGATGAGTCTTTGAGGACTGGAGTGGACACAGAACACTGGCCTAGCTAACGATTTCCCTATTCATTCAGCAGCAGCCGCACTCTCCGTGCTTTCACTAACACTGCAGATTCAGAATGCTGTTCCCTGCTGCTAATCCCCTACTGCCACTTTCATTACCCTTACTGCCACTACTATTACAGTCACTACTACTATTACCACTACTACAACTACTGCTACTACTACCCCTAAACAGCCACACACACACGCACACACATCTTCTGCCTTTTCTTTTCTATACTGTGCTGCTACCGCTGTTGCTACTATTGCAGCCAAATGCCACTATTACCCTACCCTTTCCACCAGTGGCGTAGCATGGGTGTCCAGCACCCGGGACAAGCCAAGAGTTATGCTCTCCCAAACCTGTGGCCATGCCCCTTTTTGCAGATAATGTAGTAGATATCACCTGCAGTCCTAGGTAACACCACAGATAACACGGTGATAACTCTCTGAGTATAGATAATGTAGTAGATGGGTGTGAGCCCCCAGAATCCAGAACACACACAGTGTGACCTGAAGTCTGGAGCCAGGCTGCTACAGTGTGGGCACAATTCTATATGCACCCTCCCATCGCTACAGAACATACAGGGTAATACAGCGCCCAATACCTCTTACATCCAGGGATGTCTCCTCTGATGTAGATGTTCTCTTTTATCATCTTCTCCTTTCAGACCTTCAGACCAGACCATTTTTCAGCCATTTCTCGTCTCTGCAGTTTGACAAAAAAAATTGTTTGTAGTTTACTACTTTTCCATCATCCTCCTATCTTCTTTACAAATCATCCTACCACCCTCAATACTGTGCCACTGTGCTCCCCAATACTATACTGCAGAAACAGATAAACCCCCTGAAAATACTAGTGCCACACAGATAATGCCCGCTTCAAAAATTTTCCAGTGACCTCTCCTCTGATGTAGATGTTCTCTTTTATCATCTTCTCCTTTCAGATCTTCAGACCAGACCACCATTTTTCAGCCATTTCTCGTCTCTTCAGTTTGACAAAAAAAAACGTAGTTTACTACTTTTCCATCATCCTCCCATCTTCTTTACAAATCATCCTACCACCCCCAATACTGTGCCCAGCAAATAGTGCCCCTGACACTAATAGTGTAAACATAACGTCCCCCAAAAATAATTGTAGTAAGCTAATACTATGCCAAGGTACCCCCGACCAATAGTAATAATTCTCTGCTAGAGCACACATGGTAGTAAAAGTGCTCCTACAGTGCCCCCAACGTGTCCCCAATGTGCCCCAGAAGTAATAATGCTCCCATAATGCCCATACCAGTAATCAGGTTCCCCATAGACCCACAGTAGTAATAAATCCCACCATAATGCCTCCCAGTAGTAATAATTCTCCTTATAATGTGACAGTACAAAGAAAATGCTTCCTTATAATGTGTGTGAGTGCAAAAAATACCCACTTTTAATGCCCCCAGTTGAGCTTATGTCCCCTTGTCACTTCTACCCTAGACATGGTACCTCCGTAACAGTGCCCACCATAGTGCCCCCATAGCAATGACAGCCACTTACCTCTTCTACCCTAGACATGGTACCTCCATAACAGGGCCCGCCATAGTGCCTCTATAACAATGACAGCCACTTACCTCTACTACCCTAGACATGGTACCTTCATAACAGTGCCCACAATAGTGCCTCCATAACAATGACAGCCACTTGGCACTTGTACCCTAGACATGTTACCTCCATAACAGTGCCAACTATAGTGCCCTCATAACAATGACAGCCACTGGTCACTTCTACCCTTGACATGGTACCTTCATACCATTGACCACCATAGTGGTCCTCTCCGTATTGTACCATATAAAAAAAGCAAACACTTATACTTACCTCCATTAGGCTGGCAGCAATGCGATGCAGGCCTCTTCCGGCCTGTGTTCTGCACTGTACGGCTCAGGCCGCGCAATTACATCATCGCGCCGCCTGCACCGTCCTCTGATAGGCTGCAGGCACTAGGCCTGCAGCCTATCAGAGGAACGGGGAAGGGAGACACCTCTCCCTCCCCTGCCCCGCCGCAGCACATCCATCTGTAACGCTGTCCTGAGGACAGCGATACAGATGACTATGGAGATGAGCGCTTTCACAATGGAAGCACTCATCTCTCTGTGCCCTGCTGGCGCCCCCTGCAGTTTTGCCCCCGCACCCACCCATGCTACGCCACTGCTTTCCACATCTACACTGTACTGCTGCTGCTCCAATTTAAAAAGGAAACATTTTTCCAGGCTTGTTCAGTTTTTTCTGACAATTAAAAATTTGGTATATTAGGTGTTCAATAAGCTGCTTGATGCTGTCATGAATTATATGGCCAATTTATCAGAGTTGCAAAACAGGATGATTATTTGCTTTCAAGCAAAGGCTGGCAGCATTTCTAAAACTGTGCAGTTCATAAACTGCGTGGTGCTGTGAAAGTGTATCATAAGTGAATCGGTCTGTAACTTAACAGTTTCAATACAAACTACCCAAAATTTCTGATGACACTTTTCAGGTTTCAGTTCAAGTGTTGGTGGGGTAAATAAACTTCTGTTTTATACTACAGAAAGCTTTTTTTCTGACATATTTGAAAGCACATAAGACATTAGGTCTCCAAAGTCAATTGTCAGTAGCAGTGTCTTCAATGTGTTTGTTGAAATGGAATGACATTTTATAGCGCCTCCCTGTCTTTAAAGGGGTTGTCTCAGTTTAGCAAGTCGCATTTATCATGTAAAGAAAGTCAATACACATCACTTACTAATGTATCATTATTTTCCATATTGCTTACTTACTCGGGATCCTGGGAGTGCACATAGGCTTTCATTATTTTTTTTTTTCTATAGTGTGTGTTGAGGAAGGGTTGAGACGTATCCATGCATGCCTGCAAACATGTGCGGGCATGTATGGTATATATGTGCATACATTAACCACAGCATCATGGGACGATGTGCGCAGATGTGCCCAGCATCTGCGCACGTCTGCCCATGGTAATCCCCAGGGGCTCATGGTGACCCCTGTGGGAAATATGTGCCTCCTTTAGACCGTGCCCCTTATAATATATATATGGCTGTGGCCCCTTATAACATATATATATCCCCTTGTATATGTGTATATATATTATCAGGAGGACATATATGTGTATCTGCCATGGCTCTCCCCCAGTGGTGTATGTGTATATACATATATATATATATATATATATATATATATATATATATATATATAGAAAAAAAGTCCTGAGGGAGCACCACCTGCAATATGGGTGCAAAATCCACAAGGGCAGCGGCAAAGCCCCAATATTATAACTGAAGAAAGATTGGACTGCACTCCGGATAAAAGTGAAAATCTGTGAAGCTTTATTCACCCATGATATGGCAACTTTGCGACGTTTCGGCTCACAAGAGCCTTCTTCCAGCATAGAAACAGTGAAAATGACGACATATAAAGGCATGTCTAAAATGACTGACCAATCATATTGTGGTTACAATCATAAGTAAATTAAACACATGTGATACATATAGATAAAGTGCAAGTGCATAATTGTATAAGTGCTTGAAAGATATACAGCACAGGAACTTTCTCCCTGTGTGCTAATCATATATATAAAAAAATACTATATGAATTATACAGTGTGTACAATAAAGTGAATAGTACATTGGACGGAGATCGTAGATATCGCACCTCTCGATGAAATGGCGTCCGCTTACTGCATCGTGTTTCCTTGTTCATTCACTGCGCATGCCCAGGTTCGCGTCATCGTCTCTGTCATACAGTTCTCAGGTGACGCATGCGCTATAGCCTAGTTGCTTCAGAGGCACCATTTTAGTAAAGGGCAACATTGCCCAACCAGTATATAATACATAAGAGCCTACGATATGCAAAAATGCTTTCCTATATGGTATATTATATATTGAGCCGCAGTAGGTACATCCTACTAGATCAGTATGTGAGGAAGGAGCCAACTTTGTCAAGATGGATCCATCCCACTATGCGGCATGTGCCAGAGGGGGACACGTCAATGTACCCGACCGGCACCGCCAACGTAATTACTGAAGATTCGCAGCCATAAGAGGAATTCTTAAAGGAAAACATATGCAAATAAAACAAAGAAAAAATATTTTTCCTTTATCTCTGGAGATGCGCAGTGCGAATTTTTTTTTGATGTTGTAGCATTATTCCATTATCATCGAAGAGGGCCAGATCCACGATCTCAATCCAAACTTCTTATAAAATTACAAAATAGTTCTAAAAGGCAAAGAAAAATTAACAAATTAATAACAGAATTGAATACTCCGTATAATGTACTTATTCAGTATTATCACTGTTTCAAGGCACAAAAATACTAAGCAGGGGAGGAAGAACAACACATGCAGAGAAAATATGGTTCAGCTTCATTACAGGCTTTTTATCTAAATTCTACATTAAGTCCTATTGGATACAAGCTATCCAAGGTATAAATCCATCTTAATTCTCGTTTTTTTAAGATGGTCAGACGGTCGCCACCTCTCCTGGGCATTGCAACATGATCAATCATCCAGCATCTTAGATCCCGTTCACCATGATGAAGGGATGCAAAATGTCTGGAAACAGGTAAGTCGGTGCGGCTTTTCCTAATTGAATTTCTATGATTATTTAACCTGACTTTTAATTCAGTGGATGTTTCTCCTACATATAGTAGATTACATGGACATGATAAAACATAAATTACATATGACGACGTACAGGTCAGATGAAATTTAATTGGGTATTCTTTATTTGTAAATGGATGTACAAAAGATTTTGACTTGCAGATATAACGACAATTGACGCAGTTAAGACACGGGAAACATCCCAGTCCCGCTTGCGTCAACGGTCGCTGAATGACATGTCTTTTTGGACCTACATCTGCTTTAACCAGATAATCTCTAAAATTTTTGTTTTTCCGATATGATAACAGAGGAGGATTTTTAAATTCAGGGACATCTTTAATTCCTTTACTAAGAATATTCCAATTCCTTTTTAAAATTTGTCCTATCTCTACACTGTAGTTGGAGTATGTAGACATAAATGGTATCCTCTGAGTTTTTAAAAGAGTGGATTGTGCACGTTCTGTATCACTATCAAGGATTTTATTTTTCTGTTCATTTAACAATTTGCGTGGATAACCACGTTCCCTGAATTTACCAACCATCATATCTAGTGTGGTTGGCAATTCATTGTGGTCAGATATAATGCGTTTTGCCCTCAAGAATTGGGATTGTGGAAGATGTTTAATAAGACTACGTGGGTGATTGCTTTCAAAGCGTAGAATCGTATTTCTGTCCGTCGATTTGACGAACAGACCCGTACTTATTCTGCCTTCATCTAGTTTAACATTAGTGTCTAAAAATGACAAATGGTTTGCAGAATATGATATAGTATACTGAAGATCGGCATCCATACTATTCAAGTATTCATGAAATTGAGTCAACTGTATTTCAGTACCAGTCCATAGGAGGAAGACGTCATCTATGTATCCCACCACTTTCAACATGTTTTGAGGTGGTGGAGATACATAGATGACGTCTTCCTCCTATGGACTGGTACTGAAATACAGTTGACTCAATTTAATGAATACTTGAATAGTATGGATGCCGATCTTCAGTATACTATATCATATTCTGCAAACCATTTGTCATTTTTAGACACTAATGTTAAACTAGATGAAGGCAGAATAAGTACGGGTCTGTTCGTCAAATCGACGGACAGAAATACGATTCTACGCTTTGAAAGCAATCACCCACGTAGTCTTATTAAACATTTTCCACAATCCCAATTCTTGAGGGCAAAACGCATTGTATCTGACCACAATGAATTGCCAACCACACTAGATATGATGGTTGGTAAATTCAGGGAACGTGGTTATCCACGCAAATTGTTAAATGAACAGAAAAATAAAATCCTTGATAGTGATACAGAACGTGCACAATCCACTCTTTTAAAAACTCAGAGGATACCATTTATGTCTACATACTCCAACTACAGTGTAGAGATAGGACAAATTTTAAAAAGGAATTGGAATATTCTTAGTAAAGGAATTAAAGATGTCCCTGAATTTAAAAATCCTCCTCTGTTATCATATCGGAAAAACAAAAATTTTAGAGATTATCTGGTTAAAGCAGATGTAGGTCCAAAAAGACATGTCATTCAGCGACCGTTGACGCAAGCGGACTGGGATGTTTCCCGTGTCTTAACTGCGTCAATTGTCGTTATATCTGCAAGTCAAAATCTTTTGTACATCCATTTACAAATAAAGAATACCCAATTAAATTTCATCTGACCTGTACGTCGTCATATGTAATTTATGTTTTATCATGTCCATGTAATCTACTATATGTAGGAGAAACATCCACTGAATTAAAAGTCAGGTTAAATAATCATAGAAATTCAATTAGGAAAAGCCGCACCGACTTACCTGTTTCCAGACATTTTGCATCCCTTCATCATGGTGAACGGGATCTAAGATGCTGGATAATTAATCATGTTGCAATGCCCAGGAGAGGTGGCGACCGTCTGACCATCTTAAAAAAACGAGAATTAAGATGGATTTATACCTTGGATAGCTTGTATCCAATAGGACTTAATGTAGAATTTAGATAAAAAGCCTGTAATGAAGCTGAACCATATTTTCTCTGCATGTGTTGTTCTTCCTCCCCTGCTTAGTATTTTTGTGCCTTGAAACAGTGATAATACTGAATAAGTACATTATACGGAGTATTCAATTCTGTTATTAATTTGTTAATTTTTCTTTGCCTTTTAGAACTATTTTGTAATTTTATAAGAAGTTTGGATTGAGATCGTGGATCTGGCCCTCTTCGATGATAATGGAATAATGCTACAACATCAAAAAAAATTTCGCACTGCGCATCTCCAGAGATAAAGGAAAAATATTTTTTCTTTGTTTTATTTGCATATGTTTTCCTTTAAGAATTCCTCTTATGGCTGCGAATCTTCAGTAATTACGTTGGCGGTGCCGGTCGGGTACATTGACGTGTCCCCCTCTGACACATGCCGCGTAGTGGGATGGATTCATCTTGACAAAGTTGGCTCCTTCCTCACATACTGATCTAGTAGGATGTACCTACTGCGGCTCAATATATAATATACCATATAGGAAAGCATTTTTGCATATCGTAGGCTCTTATGTATTATATACTGGTTGGGCAATGTTGCCCTTTACTAAAATGGTGCCTCTGAAGCAACTAGGCTATAGCGCATGCGTCACCTGAGAGCTGTATGACAGAGACGATGACGCGAACCTGGGCATGCGCAGTGAATGAACAGAGACGCTCAAGGAAACACGATGCAGTAAGCGGACGCCATTTCATCGAGAGGTGCGATATCTACGATCTCCGTCCAATGTACTATTCACTTTATTGTACACACTGTATAATTCATATAGTATTTTTTTATATATATGATTAGCACACAGGGAGAAAGTTCCTGTGCTGTATATCTTTCAAGCACTTATACAATTATGCACTTGCACTTTATCTATATGTATCACATGTGTTTAATTTACTTATGATTGTAACCACAATTAGAGTTGAGCGAACACCTGGATGTTCGGGTTCGAGAAGTTCGGCCGAACATCCCGGAAATGTTCGGGTTCGGGATCCGAACCCGATCCGAACTTCGTCCCGAACCCGAACCCCATTGAAGTCAATGGGGACCCGAACTTTTCGGCACTAAAAAGGCTGTAAAACAGCCCAGGAAAGAGCTAGAGGGCTGCAAAAGGCAGCAACATGTAGGTAAATCCCCTGCAAACAAATGTGGATAGGGAAATGAATTAAAATAAAAATTAAATAAATAAAAATTAACCAAAATCAATTGGAGAGAGGTTCCATAGCAGAGAATCTGGCTTCCCGTCACCCACCACTGGAACAGTCCATTCTCAGATATTTAGGCCCCGGCACCCAGGCAGAGGAGAGAGGTCCCGTAACAGAGAATCTGTCTTCATGTCAGCAGAGAATTAGTCTGCATGTCATAGCAGAGAATGAGGCTTCACGTCAGCCACCACTGCAACAGTCCATTGGCATATATTTAGGCCCAGCACACACACAGGCAGAGGAGAGAGGTCCCGTAACAGAGAATCTGGCTTCATGTCAGCAGAGAATCAGTCTGCATGTCATAGCAGAGAATCAGGCTTCACGTCAGCCACCACTGCAACAGTCCATTGTCATAAATTTAGGCCCAGCACCCAGGCAGAGGAGAGAGGTCCCGTAACAGAGAATCTGGCTTCATGTCAGCAGAGAATCAGTCTTCATATCATAGCAGAGAATCAGGCTTCACGTCACCCACCACTGTAAGAGTCAATTTTCATAAATTTAGGCCCAGAACCCAGGCAGAGGAGAAAGGTCCCGTAACAGACAATCTGGCTTCATGTCAGCAGAGAATCAGTCTTCATATCATAGCAGAGAATCAGGCTTCACGTCACCCACCACTGTAAGAGTCAATTTTCATAAATTTAGGCCCAGAACCCAGGCAGAGGAGAAAGGTCCCGTAACAGACAATCTGGCTTCATGTCAGCAGAGAATCAGTCTTCATATCATAGCAGAGAATCAGGCTTCACGTCACCCACCACTGTAAGAGTCAATTTTCATAAATTTAGGCCCAGAACCCAGGCAGAGGAGAAAGGTCCCGTAACAGACAATCTGGCTTCATGTCAGCAGAGAATCAGTCTTCATATCATAGCAGAGAATCAGGCTTCACGTCACCCACCACTGTAAGAGTCAATTTTCATAAATTTAGGCCCAGAACCCAGGCAGAGGAGAAAGGTCCCGTAACAGACAATCTGGCTTCATGTCAGCAGAGAATCAGTCTTCATATCATAGCAGAGAATCAGGCTTCACGTCACCCACCACTGTAAGAGTCAATTTTCATAAATTTAGGCCCAGAACCCAGGCAGAGGAGAAAGGTCCCGTAACAGACAATCTGGCTTCATGTCAGCAGAGAATCAGTCTTCATATCATAGCAGAGAATCAGGCTTCACGTCACCCACCACTGTAAGAGTCAATTTTCATAAATTTAGGCCCAGAACCCAGGCAGAGGAGAAAGGTCCCGTAACAGACAATCTGGCTTCATGTCAGCAGAGAATCAGTCTTCATATCATAGCAGAGAATCAGGCTTCACGTCACCCACCACTGTAAGAGTCAATTTTCATAAATTTAGGCCCAGAACCCAGGCAGAGGAGAAAGGTCCCGTAACAGACAATCTGGCTTCATGTCAGCAGAGAATCAGTCTTCATATCATAGCAGAGAATCAGGCTTCACGTCACCCACCACTGTAAGAGTCAATTTTCATAAATTTAGGCCCAGAACCCAGGCAGAGGAGAAAGGTCCCGTAACAGACAATCTGGCTTCATGTCAGCAGAGAATCAGTCTTCATATCATAGCAGAGAATCAGGCTTCACGTCACCCACCACTGTAAGAGTCAATTTTCATAAATTTAGGCCCAGAACCCAGGTAGAGGAGAAAGGTCCCGTAACAGACAATCTGGCTTCATGACAGCAGAGAATCAGTCTGCATGTCATAGCAGAGAATCAGGCTTCACGTCAGCCACCACTGCAACAGTCCATTGTCATAAATTTAGGCCCAGCACCCAGGCAGAGGAGAGAGGTCCCGTAACAGAGGATCTGGCTTCATGTCAGCAGAGAATCAGTCTGCATGTCATAGCAGAGAATGAGGCTTCACGTCAGCCACCACTGCAACAGTCCATTGGCATATATTTAAGCCCAGCACACACACAGGCAGAGGAGAGAGGTCCCGTAACAGACAATCTGGCTTCATGTCAGCAGAGAATTAGTCTGCATGTCATAGCAGAGAATGAGGCTTCACGTCACCCACCACTGCAACAGTCCATTGGCATATATTCAGGCCCAGCACCCAGGCAGAGGAGAGAGGTCCCGTAACAGAGGATCTGGCTTCATGTCAGCAGAGAATCAGTCTGCATGTCATAGCAGAGAATGAGGCTTCACGTCAGCCACCACTGCAACAGTCCATTGTCATAAATTTAGGCCCAGCACCCAGGCAGAGGAGAGAGGTCCCGTAAAAGAGGATCTGGCTTCATGTCAGCAGAGAATCAGTCTGCATGTCATAGCAGAGAATCAGGCTTCACGTCAGCCACCACTGCAACAGTCCATTGTCATAAATTTAGGCCCAGCACCCAGGCAGAGGAGAGAGGTCCCGTAACAGAGGATCTGGCTTCATGTCAGCAGAGAATCAGTCTGCATGTCATAGCAGAGAATCAGGCTTCACGTCAGCCACCACTGCAACAGTCCATTGTCATAAATTTAGGCCCAGCACCCAGGCAGAGGAGAGAGGTCCCGTAACAGAGGATCTGGCTTCATGTCAGCAGAGAATCAGTCTGCATGTCATAGCAGAGAATCAGGCTACACGTCAGCCACCACTGCAACAGTCCATTGTCATAAATTTAGGCCCAGCACCCAGGCAGAGGAGAGAGGTCCCGTAACAGACAATCTGGCTTCATGTCAGCAGAGAATTAGTCTGCATGTCATAGCAGAGAATCAGGCTTCATGTCAGCCACCACTGCAACAGTCCATTGGCATATATTTAGGCCTAGCACACAGGCAGAGGAGAGGTTCATTCAACTTTGGGTAGCATCGCAATATAATGGTAAAATGAAAATAAAAATAGGATTGAATGAGGAAGTGCCCTGGAGTCCAATAATATATGGTTATGGGGAGGTAGTTAATGTCTAATCTGGACAAGGGACGGACAGGTCCTGTGGGATCCATGCCTGGTTCATTTTTATGAACGTCAGCTTGTCCACATTGGCTGTAGACAGGCGGCTGCGTTTGTCTGTAATGACGCCCCCTGCCGTGCTGAATACACGTTCAGACAAAACGCTGGCTGCCGGGCAGGCCAGCACCTCCAAGGCATAAAAGGCTAGCTCTGGCCACGTGGACAATTTAGAGACCCAGAAGTTGAATGGGGCCGAACCATCAGTCAGTACGTGGAGGGGTGTGCACACGTACTGTTCCACCATGTTAGTGAAATGTTGCCTCCTGCTAACACGTTGCGTATCAGGTGGTGGTGCAGTTAGCTGTGGCGTGTTGACAAAAGTTTTCCACATCTCTGCCATGCTAACCCTGCCCTCAGAGGAGCTGGCCGTGACACAGCTGCCTTGGCGACCTCTTGCTCCTCCTCTGCCTTGGCCTTGGGCTTCCACTTGTTCCCCTGTGACATTTGGGAATGCTCTCAGTAGCGCGTCTACCAACGTGCGCTTGTACTCGCGCATCTTCCTATCACGCTCCAGTGCAGGAAGTAAGGTGGGCACATTGTCTTTGTAGCGTGGATCCAGCAGGGTGGCAACCCAGTAGTCCGCACAGGTTAAAATGTGGGCAACTCTGCTGTCGTTGCGCAGGCACTGCAGCATGTAGTCGCTCATGTGTGCCAGGCTGCCCAGGGGTAAGGACAAGCTGTCCTCTGTGGGAGGCGTATCGTCATCGTCCTGCCTTTCCCCCCAGCCACGCACCAGTGATGGACCCGAGCTGCGTTGGGTGCCACCCCGCTGTGACCATGCTTCATCCTCATCCTCCTCCACCTCCTCCTCATCCTCGTCCTCCTCGTCCTCCAGTAGTGGGCCCTGGCTGGCCACATTTGTACCTGGCCTCTGCTGTTGCCAAAAACCTCCCTCTGAGTCACTTCGAAGAGACTGGCCTGAAAGTGCTAAAAATGACCCCTCTTCCTCCTCCTCCTCCTCCTCCTCCTCCTGGGCCACCTCCTCTTCCATCATCGCCCTAAGTGTTTTCTCAAGGAGACATAGAAGTGGTATTGTAACGCTGATAACGGTGTCATCGCCACTGGCCATGTTGGTGGAGTACTCGAAACAGCGCAACAGGGCACACAGGTCTCGCATGGAGGCCCAGTCATTGGTGGTGAAGTGGTGCTGTTCTGTAGTGCGACTGACCCGTGCGTGCTGCAGCTGAAACTCCACTATGGCCTGCTGCTGCTCGCACAGTCTGTCCAGCATGTGCAAGGTGGAGTTCCACCTGGTGGGCACGTCGCATATGAGGCGGTGAGCGGGAAGGCCGAAGTTACGCTGTAGCGCAGACAGGCGAGCAGCGGCAGGATGTGAACGCCGGAAGCGCGAACAGACGGCCCGCACTTTATGCAGCAGCTCTGACATGTCGGGGTAGTTGTGAATGAACTTCTGCACCACCAAATTCAGCACATGCGCCAAGCAAGGGATGTGCGTCAAATTGGCTAGTCCCAGAGCTGCAACGAGATTTCGCCCATTATCACACACCACCAGGCCGGGCTTGAGGCTCACCGGCAGCAACCACTCGTCGGTCTGTTGTTCAATACCCCGCCACAACTCCTGTGCGGTGTGGGGCCTGTCCCCCAAACATATGAGTTTCAGAATGGCCTGCTGACGTTTACCCCGGGCTGTGCTGAAGTTGGTGGTGAAGGTGTGTGGCTGACTGGATGAGCAGGTGGAAGAAGAGGAGGAGGAAGCCGAGAAGGAGGAGGTGGCAACAGGAGGCAAAGAATGTTGCCCTGCGATCCTTGGCGGCGGAAGGACGTGCGCCAAACAGCTCTCCGCCTGGGGCCCAGCTGCCACTACATTTACCCAGTGTGCAGTTAGGGAGATATAGCGTCCCTGGCCGTGCTTACTGGTCCACGTATCTGTGGTTAGGTGGACCTTGCTACAGATGGCGTTGCGCAGTGCACACTTGATTTTATCGGATACTTGGTTGTGCAGGGAAGGCACGGCTCTCTTGGAGAAGTAGTGCCGGCTGGGAACAACATACTGTGGGACAGCAAGCGACATGAGCTGTTTGAAGCTGTCTGTGTCCACCAGCCTAAATGACAGCATTTCATAGGCCAGTAGTTTAGAAATGCTGGCATTCAGGGCCAGGGATCGAGGGTGGCTAGGTGGGAATTTACGCTTTCTATCAAATGTTTGTGAGATGGAGAGCTGAACGCTGGCGTGTGACATGGTTGAGACGCTTGGTGACGGAGGTGGTGGTGGTGGTGTTGGTGGTACATCCCCTGTTTGCTGGGCGGCAGGTGCCAACGTTCCTCCAGAGGCGGAGGAAGAGGCCGAGGCGGCAGCAGCAGAATAGGCCGAGGCGGCAGCAGCAGAAGAGGTAGCAGGGGGAGCCTGAGTGACTTCCTTGGTTTTAAGGTGTTTACTCCACTGCAGTTCATGCTTTGCATGCAGGTGCCTGGTCATGCAGGTTGTGCTCAGGTTCAGAACGTTAATGCCTCGCTTCAGGCTCTGATGGCACAGCGTGCAAACCACTCGGGTCTTGTCGTCAGCACATTGTTTGAAGAAGTGCCATGCCAGGGAACTCCTTGAAGCTGCCTTTGGGGTGCTCGGTCCCAGATGGCGGCGGTCAGTAGCAGGCGGAGTCTCTTGGCGGCGGGTGTTCTGCTTTTGCCCACTGCTCCCTCTTTTGCTACGCTGTTGGCTCGGTCTCACCACTGCCTCTTCCTCCGAACTGTGAAAGTCAGTGGCACGACCTTCATTCCATGTGGGGTCTAGGACCTCATCGTCCCCTGCATCGTCTTCCACCCAGTCTTGATCCCTGACCTCCTGTTCAGTCTGCACACTGCAGAAAGACGCAGCAGTTGGCACCTGTGTTTCGTCATCATCAGAGACATGCTGAGGTGGTATTCCCATGTCCTCATCATCAGGAAACATAAGTGGTTGTGCGTCAGTGCATTCTATGTCTTTCACCGCTGGGGAAGGGCTAGGTGGATGCCCTTGGGAAACCCTGCCAGCGGAGTCTTCAAACAGCATAAGAGACTGCTGCATAACTTGAGGCTGAGACAGTTTCCCTGGTATGCATGGGGGTGATGTGACAGACTGATGGGGTTGGTTTTCAGGCGCCATCTGTGCGCTTTCTGCAGAAGACTGGGTGGGAGATAATGTGAACGTGCTGGATCCACTGTCGGCCACCCAATTGACTAATGCCTGTACCTGCTCAGGCCTTACCATCCTTAGAACGGCATTGGGCCCCACCATATATCGCTGTAAATTCTGGCGGCTACTGGGACCTGAGGTAGTTGGTACACTAGGACGTGTGGATGTGGCAGAACGGCCACGTCCTCTCCCAGCACCAGAGGGTCCACTAACACCACCACGACCATGTCCACGTCCGCGTCCCTTACTAGATGTTTTTCTCATTGTTATGGTTCACCACAACAACAAATATATTATTTGGCCCAATGTATTGTATTCAAATTCAGCGGGATATAAATTTGAGGCCTAGTATTTAGGCGCTGGGTGACCGGTATGGATTTAGTGACAGAATTAGACTTGGAAATGCACAGAAGCGTGTGTGTGAAGTTATTCTGAATGACCCAATGTGCACCTTGAATATTATATACCCTTTTTGGGATAGATTTAAAATAGCTCTGATATAGCAGGAACCACTAAATTATGAAATTGCTAAATTGGGAATTGTACTTCAACCCAGAACAAAAAATGTGCTTTGACGGGCACTAAATAACTTTCCCAGCTACAACAGGACAGCGGTAACGAGAGATTTAGAGGGATTTAAATTTGAGGCCTAGTATTTAGGCGCTGGGTCACCGGTATGGATTTAGTGACAGAATTAGACTTGGAAATGCACAGAAGCGTGTGTGTGAAGTTATTCTGAATGACCCTATGTGCACCTTCAATATTATATACCCTTTTAGGGATAGATTTCAAATAGCTCTGATATAGCAGAAACCACTAAATTATGAAATTGCTAAATTGGGAATTGTACTTCAACCCAGAACAAAAAATGTGCTTTGACGGACACTAAATATCTTGCCCAGCAACAACAGTACAGCGGTGGGTAACGAGAGATTTAGAGGGATTTAAATTTGAGGCCTAGTATTTAGGCGCTGGGTGACCGGTATGGATTTAGTGACAGAATTAGACTTGGAAATGCACAGAAGCGGGTGTGTGTGAAGTTATTCTGAATGACCCAATGTGCACCTTGAATATTATATACCCTTTTTGGGATAGATTTCAAATAGCTCTGATATAGCAGGAACCACTAAATTATGAAATTGCTAAATTGGGAATTGTACTTCAACCCAGAACAAAAAATGTGCTTTGACGGGCACTAAATAACTTTCCCAGATACAACAGGACAGCGGTAACGAGAGATTTAGAGGGATTTAAATTTGAGGCCTAGTATTTAGGCGCTGGGTCACCGGTATGGATTTAGTGACAGAATTAGACTTGGAAATGCACAGAAGCGTGTGTGTGAAGTTATTCTGAATGACCCTATGTGCACCTTCAATATTATATACCCTTTTAGGGATAGATTTCAAATAGCTCTGATATAGCAGAAACCACTAAATTATGAAATTGCTAAATTGGGAATTGTACTTCAACCCAGAACAAAAAATGTGCTTTGACGGACACTAAATATCTTGCCCAGCAACAACAGTACAGCGGTGGGTAACGAGAGATTTAGAGGGATTTAAATTTGAGGCCTAGTATTTAGGCGCTGGGTCACCGGTATGGATTTAGTGACAGAATTAGACTTGGAAATGCACAGAAGCGTGTGTGTGAAGTTATTCTGAATGACCCAATGTGCACCTTCAATATTATATACCCTTTTAGGGATAGATTTCAAATAGCTCTGATATAGCAGAAACCACTAAATTATGAAATTGCTAAATTGGGAATTGTACTTCAACCCAGAACAAAAAATGTGCTTTGACGGACACTAAATATCTTGCCCAGCAACAACAGTACAGCGGTAACGAGAGATTTAGAGGGATTTAAATTTGAGGCCTAGTATTTAGGCGCTGGGTGACAGGTATGGGTTTAGTGACAGAATTAGACTTGGAAATGCACAGAAGCGTGTGTGTGAAGTTATTCTGAATGACCCAATGTGCACCTTCAATATTATATACCCTTTTTGGGATAGATTTCAAATAGCTCTGATATAGCAGGAACCACTAAATTATGAAATTGCTAAATTGGGAATTGTACTTCAACCCAGAACAAAAAATGTGCTTTGACGGACACTAAATATCTTGCCCAGCAACAACAGTACAGCGGTAACGAGAGATTTAGCGGGATATAAATTTGAGGCCTAGTATTTAGGCGCTGGGTGACAGGTATGGGTTTAGTGACAGAATTAGACTTGGAAATGCACAGAAGCGTGTGTGTGAAGTTATTCTGAATGACCCAATGTGCACCTTCAATATTATATACCCTTTTAGGGATAGATTTCAAATAGCTCTGATATAGCAGAAACCACTAAATTATGAAATTGCTAAATTGGGAATTGTACTTCAACCCAGAACAAAAAATGTGCTTTGACGGACACTAAATATCTTGCCCAGCAACAACAGTACAGCGGTAACGAGAGATTTAGAGGGATTTAAATTTGAGGCCTAGTATTTAGGCGCTGGGTGACAGGTATGGGTTTAGTGACAGAATTAGACTTGGAAATACACAGTAGCGGGTGTGTGTGAAGTTATTCTGAATGACCCAATGTGCACCTTCAATATTATATACCCTTTTTGGGATAGATTTCAAATAGCTCTGATATAGCAGGAACCACTAAATTATGAAATTGCTAAATTGGGAATTGTACTTCAACCCAGAACAAAAAATGTGCTTTGACGGACACTAAATATCTTGCCCAGCAACAACAGTACAGCGGTAACGAGAGATTTAGCGGGATATAAATTTGAGGCCTAGTATTTAGGCGCTGGGTCACCGGTATGGATTTAGTGACAGAATTAGACTTGGAAATGCACAGAAGCGTGTGTGTAAAGTTATTCTGAATGACCCTATGTGCACCTTCAATATTATATACCCTTTTAGGGATAGATTTCAAATAGCTCTGATATAGCAGAAACCACTAAATTATGAAATTGCTAAATTGGGAATTGTACTTCAGCCCAGAACAAAAAATGTGCTTTGACGGACACTAAATATCTTGCCCAGCAACAACAGTACAGCGGTGGGTAACGAGAGATTTAGAGGGATTTAAATTTGAGGCCTAGTATTTAGGCGCTGGGTCACCGGTATGGATTTAGTGACAGAATTAGACTTGGAAATGCACAGAAGCGTGTGTGTGAAGTTATTCTGAATGACCCTATGTGCACCTTCAATATTATATACCCTTTTAGGGATAGATTTCAAATAGCTCTGATATAGCAGAAACCACTAAATTATGAAATTGCTAAATTGGGAATTGTACTTCAACCCAGAACAAAAAATGTGCTTTGACGGACACTAAATATCTTGCCCAGCAACAACAGTACAGCGGTGGGTAACGAGAGATTTAGAGGGATTTAAATTTGAGGCCTAGTATTTAGGCGCTGGGTCACCGGTATGGATTTAGTGACAGAATTAGACTTGGAAATGCACAGAAGCGTGTGTGTGAAGTTATTCTGAATGACCCAATGTGCACCTTCAATATTATATACCCTTTTAGGGATAGATTTCAAATAGCTCTGATATAGCAGAAACCACTAAATTATGAAATTGCTAAATTGGGAATTGTACTTCAACCCAGAACAAAAAATGTGCTTTGACGGACACTAAATATCTTGCCCAGCAACAACAGTACAGCGGTAACGAGAGATTTAGAGGGATTTAAATTTGAGGCCTAGTATTTAGGCGCTGGGTGACAGGTATGGGTTTAGTGACAGAATTAGACTTGGAAATACACAGTAGCGGGTGTGTGTGAAGTTATTCTGAATGACCCAATGTGCACCTTCAATATTATATACCCTTTTAGGGATAGATTCCAAATAGCTCTGATATAGCAGGAACCACTAAATTATGAAATTGCTAAATTGGGAATTGTACTTCAACCCAGAACAAAAAATGTGCTTTGACGGACACTAAATATCTTGCCCAGCAACAACAGTACAGCGGTAACGAGAGATTTAGAGGGATTTAAATTTGAGGCCTAGTATTTAGGCGCTGGGTGACAGGTATGGGTTTAGTGACAGAATTAGACTTGGAAATACACAGTAGCGGGTGTGTGTGAAGTTATTCTGAATGACCCAATGTGCACCTTCAATATTATATACCCTTTTTGGGATAGATTTCAAATAGCTCTGATATAGCAGGAACCACTAAATTATGAAATTGCTAAATTGGGAATTGTATTTCAACCCAGAACAAGAAATGTGCTTGAACGGACACTAAATAACTCGCCCAGCTACAGCACTAGGGACAGATTTAGCTGGATATAAATTTGAGGCCTAGTATTTAGGCGCTGGGTGACCGGTATGGATTTAGTGACAGAATTAGACTGGGATATGGCCAAAAAATAAACAGACTATTGCTGGTTAAATGCACTTGGTGTGACAGCTTCACCCTGATGTAGGCTTTAGCCAAAAAACAACCACACCATTGAGGGTTAAATGCACTTGGTGACAGGCGCAGCTTGCCCCTGATTTTGTATATGGCCAAAAAATGAACAGACTATTGCTGGTTAAATGCACTTGGTGTGACAGCTTCACCCTGATGTAGGCTTTAGCCAAAAAACAACCACACCATTGAGGGTTAAATGCACTTGGTGACAGGCGCAGCTTGCCCCTGATTTTGTATATGGCCAAAAAATGAACAGACTATTGCTGGTTAAATGCACTTGGTGTCACAGCTTCACCCTGATGTAGGCTTTAGCCAAAAAACAACCACACCATTGAGGGTTAAATGCACTTGGTGACAGGCGCAGCTTGCCCCTGATTTTGTATATGGCCAAAAAATGAACAGACTATTGCTGGTTAAATGCACTTGGTGTGACAGCTTCACCCTGATGTAGGCTTTAGCCAAAAAACAACCACACCATTGAGGGTTAAATGCACTTGGTCGCAGCTTGTGCTGGCGCACCACAAGACACAAAATGGCCGCCGATCACCCCAGAAAAATGAGACTGACAAACGGTCTGTGCAGCCTAAAAACAGTGAGCAATTGAGGATCAGCAGCTCAATGATCCACAGCTGCAGATCGATCAGTTAATCAAGTCCTTTGGAGGAGTTAATCTGCCTAATCTCGCCCTACTGTCGCAGCCGCAACCTCTCCCTACGCTAATCAGAGCAGAGTGACGGGCGGCGCTATGTGACTCCAGCTTAAATAGAGGCTGGGTCACATGCTGCACTGGCCAATCACAGCCATGCCAATAGTAGGCATGGCTGTGACGGCCTCTTGGGGCAAGTAGTATGACGCTTGTTGATTGGCTGCTTTGCAGCCTTTCAAAAAGCGCCAAGAAAGCGTCACAAAAGCGCCAAGAAAGCGACGAACACCGAACCCGAACCCGGACTTTTACGAAAATGTCCGGGTTCGGGTCCGTGTCACGGACACCCCAAAATTCGGTACGAACCCGAACTATACAGTTCGAGTTCGCTCATCCCTAACCACAATATGATTGGTCAGTCATTTTAGACATGCCTTTATATGTCGTCATTTTCACTGTTTCTATGCTGGAAGAAGGCTCTTGTGAGCCGAAACGTCGCAAAGTTGCCATATCATGGGTGAATAAAGCTTCACAGATTTTCACTTTTATCCGGAGTGCAGTCCAATCTTTCTTCAGTTATATATATATATATATATATATATATATATGGGCCTATAACTGCCCATGTATGCCCCCCAGGTTTATAATGAGTATATATATATATGTATATAGATGCGCCCCAAGTATCTATATACATATATATATATATATATATATATATATATATACTTAAATTTCCCCGGCGTTCAGCCAGTTCCTGCAGGGGGTGGATATGTCTCCAGGTGGCTGGTGACTTCAAAGGCTAAGGGATCAATTGATTTGAGGCACTTTGTTGAGTTTTATCAGCCTATTTACTATGCTCGGCCCCACCTTGTGTTTGTGACATGGCTGGGCGTGTGGTGCTGCTAGCCTCAGGGGGCCAACTGGCATGCATACGTCACAGTCACACTATGATGTCACATCCCTGAGGAGGGGGGAGGTGGGCTGTTTCTGAGGCTGATATAGGAGCCTGAAACCAGGAACAGGTCTCTTGCAACCAGACTACATTCAGAGACACATGAGGACTGCTGCCTGAAGGAAGAGAGGCCCATATGCCCCTGGAGATGGCTGAGTATACGCTGGCATGGCATTGTACCTCTGCCCTTGCAGTGCCAACCATATTCACCCCTTCCCTGCCTATCCCTTCACTGCTGCCTGCTTACTCCAATAGCAGCTGAGTGTGTGTTTTGGGGTGGGCTGCTAAGGAATGTATGTACAGCTAGAGTGTGGGGTGGAATTGGGAATTGTCTAGTGTAGCTAGGTTTGTATTGTGGTGTGTACGTCTATATGTATATATATTTATAACCATTGATCTATAAATATATATAGATATAGCGTATAATTAGATTACGATTATCCTCCCCCCTGGTTTACCCTTTCCCTACCCTGATTAACCCCTGGTTGTAACACCTGCTTAAACCCTGCCACACACCCCCCCCCTTCCCCGCACACTGTACACTTGCAGGGTAATTAACCCCTGCATTGCTGTACAGTTCTGATATTATGCCCATTGTTAATCCTTTGTGTTTGTGGTCGGCTTACACCCCTGTAAGACCACCGTTAACCCTCGGTGTACCCCATAGGGATAGTATAGAACTAGATGGGTGGGTTGTTAATATTACTTGTATGTGTGAACTGTATAGTTAGTTTATGGGTGGAATTGGGAACGTGTAGTGTAGTTTAGGATTGTATATATTTAGTGCTGTATTGTTAGTGTATTGCGTGAATAAATACTGTGTTACTTGTAACTATCTGTGTAACGTGTAGTTATTGGCGATAGTTAGTTCAGTAAGGCGCATGCAGCTAGCGTAGCGATTAGTGTAAAGCATAGCGAAGGTATTGTGTTATTATTATGTAAGGGCCTAAATAGGCGGAGTCATCAATAACCGGCTCCTCCCATTTAGGAATATTAATTATTGATATTCGCATAATATTGGTGATTAATATTCCCCCTTTTACATTGGCGAGTCAGGCCCACTGCTTAGATTTTGAAATCTGTGTTTGGTTTTGAGGTTAGAGGTCGGTTATCCTGTGAATTGTCAGGCAAGAGAGATGTGGTCAGCGGTCTGAGCGTCTAGGAGAGACGTGGTCAGCGGTCTGAGCTTCTAGGACCTGATAATTCGGACAGGTAACGCGACTCTTCCTCACAGCATTAAGCGCAGATCAAAATCTTTAGCAGAGAATCTATAATTGTTCTGTGAATTCATATTTTGCTATTTGCTTTACACGGTCACTGCATCGCTCAAGTGATTGCGAGGGAGAAGAAGACACGTCACTGAAGGAGATCCATCTTCATTGGAGCGGCGTACAAGTCCAGCTGGTCGGGAAGAAGTGATCCGGGATAATGGACTTCTTCCAAGCAGCTGCGAGGACAAAGAGGTACGGCCCCAAGGAGAAGATGGACGCTCATCAAACGGTGAGTATGGACTTCCCCACACTGCAACACTTGAGCAGACACAGCACATTTAACCCCATCCTCCCCACCACATACAAGTCAGCAGAAATGCTGTGGTCCGATTTGTTGGCACAGGCTTGTAGTTATGGCAAATGTTTTGCGTGTGGTGGCTTGGGTCATATAGCGAAGCACTGCAAAACACACAAGACAGTAAGCCCAATCAGGTGCTTCAGGTGTAGCAACAAAGGACACATTGCAAGGAATTGCCCTTGTGCAAGTAATTGCAATGTGCCCAGTGATGGGATTCAGGTAACAAATTGTGCAGTGGGGTCTAGTCAGCTTGGCCATAAAGGGGTTACCTCTCGGCAGCATCACCAGCTGCTGAGGGGTCAGAGTGGCCAAGCTAGGCAACATTTGACACCCCTATACTATTTGTTACACCGTTTGTTCCCTGTGTATGTTCATGTTGTGTGTTTTTGTTGTCTGTTTGTACGTTCTTCTTGATGTTGATGGTGGTAGTCCTTGTCTATGAATGTGTTCCACCATGCTGATTTATGTAGTGTTGTAAGTCCCGTCTGCTGTCTTTGTTTCATTCTGTGTCCCCTTGGAGTGGAGCAGTGTTATACTGTGGATCGAGAAAGTATAGGTTCACAAGCAGATAATATCACATGGGAAATCCTGCTGGTCGGGAGAAGGCATAAGGACCTTCTCCATGCAGCACACAAAGGATGATGTGATATTATTCTGGGCAACCAGGGTCTCAGATCGATACGGGTAACACTGTTGTGCTCAAGGTTTTTGGTGGGGCTGTGTTGCGCTGGGGACTGGGGCGGACAGACGACATTGGTGTAATGTTGTGCTGCGCACTTAATTCTAGTCCGAGCAGGTAGCACAGCTCTGATAGGGATTGGACGCAGTGTGTTTGGCAGCAGAGTGTGGACTGTGTTCTTGTGTTGTGGGGTCCTGGGGAGCTAGGGCATGCCTATGCCATTGGTTCTGCGGGCCTCCACAAGATGGGATCACAGGGGGAAATCAGCCTGGGTGCACATGAGTGGACAGGGATGCGGTGCCATCAATAACAAGATGGTGTTTTGTCCACAGAACTCCAGTTATCCTAACCTAGTAGGGTGGCCATCCTTATCTGTTGGTGCAGAGGGATGTGTAGCAGAGGACGCGATCCTCTGAAGGTAGGGTGTTCAGACACCAGTGTTGGGATAATGAGGGGTCCTGTGAGATAAAGGGCAGCCCAATACCTTTCTCTACCCATGGGTCAAAGGTATTGGTGCTGGGAATTTTTACATTTAAATCGCAGTATTAGGGGAGAAATTCCCCCGGGAGCGCCTGGTATTTTCTTCTGCCATAGGTGTGGTTTTATATGGAGCGGAAGAAAAACCCAGGAGATGCCAGAAGAGACCAGCTATCCCCCCGGACACTCTTGTGAGGCTCCAGAGGATCCCACTGGATTTTGGCAATCAAGCGACTTCTGTCTAGAGGTGTTCTAGAGATGGAAGTCTGTGCCACAATCCAGCTGGAGCATTATCTAAGGCTCTGGAGGAAGACTTGGAGATGTTTGGGTGGAAGAACTTATTATCACTTGTTTCACCCAGTGAAACTTCTTCTGGTTCTGGTCATCGTCATCTACATTTGGAGGGTCAAGGGACTTATTGACCAAATACACCAGAACCAGACAGAACTTTACAGAACTATCCGGAGGAGGAGGCTCAGGACATAACTCAAACATTGTTCCTGTAGCCAAATATTGTATGGACACACTTTGTTTCCTATGAGGGTTCGGGACGTAGAACTTGTACTACCCTGAAACCCCATAGCACATTGTATTTATTGATTTTGTTTGTCGGTTGATTGTGTACCCATAGACACTCTAGGTGCAAATGTGTGACAGCCTATATTTGACTGTACACATTTGCATCATATAGTCGTTTCCCATTGATACGGGGGTGTATGACCTACCTGTGTCTTTGGAGGTAGAGAGGAATGCCAGGTTGCATGAGTCTCTATGGGTGCACACATTTAATGGAATTTGGTGGTGTTGGGAGGAATGTGACATGTATTTTGTGTGAATGGGGATAAAGCTAGGTCACGATAGGGACAGGCATCATTCATTTGCCACCTTGAACCCTGGAACGGTGAAGTTCTTAAGGGAAGGGCTGGATGTGTAGTGTGGCGGAGGTGTTCTCCGCAGTAGAATTTAGGTACTGTGACATCGCCGCTTAAGAGTCTGACCTGCCTTGTAAAGACCTATTAATCTGTCCACGGGAGAACCGCACCCATCAAGATGGAAACAGACATTGGATAGAAGAAAGTTGGGACTGAGGTTGTGAGGGTGAACCCGCTCCAGATGCCTTGGAGACTGGCCATACCTGAAGATCGGCAGAACTACCGAGAGACTGTGGGGGTGTGGTCACTCCAAAGTGGGGGTGGCCGACACCAAGAGACTGTTAAAGAAAGGCCAGTTAAAGACTGCGAGAGTGAACCCGCTCCAGATTTGGGGGGGGGGACAACACCTGAAGATCGGCAACTCCCAAAAGACTGGGTGTGTGTTATCCTAAAGATGTCAAGAAAGTTCCAGCGAGAAGAAGAAGGTGTATCCTGTGGACGGAGGAGTAGAATACAGTGAAGGGCAGGTCGGAGGAAGCTGGATGAGGGATGTTTAAGTACCTAAAAATCTGTGGGCACTACAGTTCTTCCTGAACTTCCACCATTGATGGGGTTGAGGGGGGGCAAATATATCTCAACCCGTTCCCCCAATATATTGTCGTATTATATAGTCCGACAACAGGGGGATTGTTGAGGAAGGGTTCAGACGTATGCATATATATCCATGCATGCCTGCAAACACGTGCGGGCATGTATGGTATATATGTGCATACATTAACCACAGCATCATGGGACGATGTGCGCAGATGTGCCCAGCATCTGCGCACGTCTGCCCATGGTGATCCCCAGGGGCTCATGGTGGCCCCTGTGGGAAATATGTGCCTCCTTTAGACCGTGCCCCTTATAATATATATATGGCTGTGGCCCCTTATAACATATATATATATATATATATCTATATATATATATATCTATATATATATATATATATATATATATATCTATAATCTCCCTCAGAATACATTATGCCCCTTATATATGTGTATATATATTATCAGGAGGACATATATGTGTATCTGCCATGGCTCTCCCCCAGGTGTGTGTATATATATATATGGGCCTATAACTGCCCATGTATGCCCCCAGGTTTATAATGAGTATATATATATATATATATGTATATAGATGAGCCCCAAGTATCTATCTATATATATATATATATATATATTTAAATTTCCCCGGCGTTCAGCCAGTTCCTGGAAATATCTCTATTTACTATGCTCGGCCCCACCTTGTGTTTGTGACATGGCTGGGCGTGTGGTGCTGCTAGCCTCAGGGGGCCAACTGGCATGCATACGTCACAGTCACACTATGATGTCACATCCCTGAGGAGGGGGGAGGTGGGCTGTTTCTGAGGCTGATATAGGAGCCTGAAAGCAGGAACAGGTCTCTTGCAACCAGACTACATTCAGAGACACATGGGGACTGCTGCCTGAAGGAAGAGAGGCCCATATGCCCCTGGAGATGGCTGAGTATACGCTGGCATGGCATTGTACCTCTGCCCTTGCAGTGCCAACCATATTCACCCCTTCCCTGCCTATCCCTTCACTGCTGCCTGCTTACTCCAATAGCAGCTGAGTGTGTGTTTTGGGGTGGGCTGCTAAGGAATGTATGTACAGCTAGAGTGTGGGGTGGAATTGGGAATTGTCTAGTGTAGCTAGGTTTGTATTGTGGTGTGTACGTCTATATGTATATATATTTATAACCATTGATCTATAAATATATATAGATATAGCGTATAATTAGATTACGATTATCCCCCCCCCTGGTTTACCCTTTCCCTACCCTGATTAACCCCTGATTAACACCTGCTTAAACCCTGCCACACACCCCCCCCCCCCCCCCCGCACACTGTACACTTGCAGGTTATTTAACCCCTGCATTGCTGTACAGTTCTGATATTATCCCCATTGTTAATCCTTTGTGTTTGTGGTCGGCTTACACCCCTGTAAGACCACCGTTAACCCTCGGTGTACCCCATAGGGATAGTATAGTACTAGATGGGTGGGTTGTTAATATTACTTGTATGTGTGAACTGTATAGTTAGTTTATTGGTGGAATTGGGAACGTGTAGTGTAGTTTAGGATTGCATATATTTAGTGCTGTATTGTTAGTGTATTGCGTGAATAAATACTGTATGAGGCCCCATGCACACGGCCGTTGTTCACAGCCATGTGCGGGCCGTGGAACCGCGGCCTGGATCCCTCCTGAGAGCAGGAGCGCACGGCGTCACTGGTTGCTATGACGCCGTGCGCTCCCTGCTGCCGCCGCCGCAATACAGTAGTACACTGGTATGATCTATACCAGTGTATTACTGTACTGTGCCGGCAGCAGGGAGCGCACGGCGTCATAGCAACCAGTGACGCCGTGCGCTCCTGCTCTCAGGAGGGATCCAGGCCGCGGTTCCACGGCCCGCACACGGCTGTGAACAACGGCCGTGTGCATGGGGCCTTACTTGTAACTATCTATGTAATGTGTAGTTATTGGCGATAGTTAGTTTAGTAAGGCGCATGCAGCTAGCGTAGCGATTAGTGTAAAGCATAGCGAAGGTATTGTGTTATTATTATATAAAGGCATAAATAGGCGGAGTCATCACTAGACGGTTGCTCCTATTTATGAATATTAATTATCGATATTCGCATAATATTGGTGATTAATATTCCCCCTTTACAGTGTGCAAGAATGGCCAGCGCTGATGGATCTCAGGGTAGTCTTCTTTGTCTTTACTGTTCCTTCCTAGTGGGGCACCTTCCTTTTTACTGAGAAGTGGCAAGAAAAACCCACCATGCGTATGGCAGACAATTAAGAGTGGCACTTGTAGCCATTGTATTGGCGGTAGGGGTAGCAACAATGGCATTAGGGGGAAATGCAGAACAAGGGAAGGGGGCCAAGGAATCCACCATGATAACTCACAGTCTGATAAAAGTGACATGCAGGGTGAGGACTCTCATGATCATTACGTGTTGGACAGGACCTGGGAGCCAGATTGGGTTGCTGAGGAGCAGGCAACATCAGAGGAGGAGGATGGTGGCAGTGGCAACAATAAAGAACAGAACAATGTACCTCCCAAAGAACAGCCAGCACCTTGTCTGCTTTAGGATCTGGTGATGCCTGTTATGGATGTTATGTTGGTGCACCACTTCCTGTTTACTGTTTTCCGTTTGTGGCAGTTGCTCCTGTCTTTATGTTATGTTACCAACATGGCTCCTGTGCAGTAATTTTTACATCACATGAAACATGGTGTCAGAAGTGGGATTACTTCTGTATTTAAGGGCCCGGTAGTATCTGTTCCAGGGGAAGTGCGCTTTGAAATTGACCCTGCTATTCAACCAGTTCAATGTGCCCCACACCATATCAATGTACCAATAGCTATTAAGCCACAGGTCAAAGCACAACTGGACAAGTATGAAGCTGAGGGACATCTAACCTCAGTATCAGAACCCACGGATTGGATAAGCAACATGGTGGTTATCAGAAAGCCTGAAAAGATCAGAATCTGTATTGATCCCAAGTTCCTGAATATGGCCCTGAAACGGTCACACTACCTAATGCCTACACTCAATGACATTCTGTACAAACTTCCAATAGCACCTATTTTCACACTAGTTGATGCAAGAGATGCCTTTTTACAGTGCAAACTAGATGAAAAATCAGTTATATGAGCACTTTCTGGATTCCTTGGGGCAGAAAGAGATGGTTTAAACTTTCATTTGGGGTTTCCATGGCACCAGAGGTCTACCAGCGTAAATAACATGAACTATTGAGTGGTCTTTGTGGAATTGAGCCAATAGCTGATGACATTATTATAGTTGGCTGTGGTAACACTGATGAAGAAGCTGAGCGGGACCATGACGAAAAGTTAATAGCGCTACTAGATCGTTGCAGACAGGTGATGCTGAGGCTTAGCGTGAAGAAATTGCAGTTCAAGGTGCAAGATGTCCATTTCCATGGGCATATTCTGTCTTCACAATGCTTAAAAGCTGACCCGGACAAGATTAAAGCCATTGTGGACATACCACAGCCTGCTGATGCCAAAGCAGTACAGAGATTTATTGGCTTTGTTACATATCTAGCAAAATTCCTGCCACATTTATCTGAGGTGTGTGAGCCGTTAAGACAACTTGTGGACAGAGATGCGGTTTGGCACTGGCTTCCCAAACATGACCAGGCAGTAGAGGATATCAAACGCTTGGTCACCTCTGCACCAGTGTTGAAATACTATGATGTCACACCATCAATCACCCTCCGTAGATCCTGTGAGGTGGCGGTGACGGAGGATGAGGGTGATGATCACCTGTGATTGGTTGGAGGGACTGACCTGGAGATAACATCCTGGAGCTCCACTCTCCCCGCCCACAGACTTCTGTGTGAGTAAGGAGAGAGGAGCCCTGTGTCGGTCCATCTGCATCCCACACGATCCGCCGCCATCCGTGGCCCCTGAGACCCCATAAAGTGCCACCTGGCATATAAACATTTAGGGAGAGCTTTAGGTTAGGCAGGGGTAGTGAAAAAAAAATGTACATTTTTGTGTGCAGCACCCAGATCTGAGGGTGTCTGGGGTCCACAGCAACTTGTGCGACCCCCGTTCCCCCAGGGGTGCTGCAGCTTGCCCCCCCCCACATATTTTGGGGCGCAAGTGCATTTTTTTTCTTTTTGTAGGTGCGCTGACTGTGGCCGGCACTCTTAGCTGTAAAAAAGCGCCTGGCCACTGTTAGCGCATCGCCCACCCCACCGCTGATCAGCTTGGTACCGCTGATCAGCGAGTTTTTGGGCTGTGAACAATTTTCCGGGGATTCTGTTAGGTTAGGGTGGGTTAGAGTAGGGTATACATAAAAACACACCGCCCCCCCCCCCCCCACACACACACTAAATAAAGTTTTACACACACATGCACTCCCCTTTAGCGTTCTAAGATGGCCCGCCGGATGTTCCCGGCCGAAGAGGCATACGCCCAGCTGCTCTCCGACTCAGAGAGCCCCAGTGAGGACGAGGATGACCCCACTTTCCTGTTGTCATCGTCGTTCTTCTCATCATCTAGTGATGATGATGAGCCCCAAGGCAGCGGAGACGCCGCCAGGCGGAGCCAGGAGCCCCCCATGCCATGAACCCTGTGGCCCACACTAGAATGAGCAGCCCTGGGGCTCGTACTAGTTTTCCGGCTCACCAGGCAAGTTCACCTGAGCCCTCTACCGGTGAACTTGGCTGGAGTACCCCAGAGGGTTTTGAGCCCTTGATTCCCAACTTTGTTGGCCAACCAGGAATCCAGATTCGCACAGTGGGCTTCACTAAATATGACATTTTTTTCAGTGAACAATTTGTGAATCTGATGGTGGAGCAAACAAACTAGTTCGCCCAACAGTTTATAGCCCAATTTCTCCTGAGTCCAAAAATACCAATACATATGTGGATGTAATATGATCTGCAGCTGAACTAAACGGCTCAGAAGAGAAAGAGCGCTATTGGGATTTTGGACAACCAAAATCCCAATGGCGCTCCTTCTCTTATGAGCCATGTAGTTTGCCCGCAGAGCACTTTACGTCCACATATGGGGTATGTCCTTACTCCTGAAAAATTGGGCTACAAATTTTGGGGTGCTTTTTCTCCTATTACCCCTTGCAAAAATGAAATAAAAGGGGCTACATGTTAGTGTAAAAAAAGGATATTTAGAATTTTCTCCTCCACTTTGCATCTATTCCTGTGAAGACTGTGGAGAAATAAATTAAAATGGGGGAAGGGGATTATAAATTTAGTACTCCATGGAAGTGTGATACTCCCTGAAGCAACCGTCAATACAGAGACCCGGATGATCGGGACACGTTTCACACTGAGTGGTGGTGTCCTTCCGTTACCCCCTCCTGTTACACACACTGCACTTTATTTTCGGGACCAACCCTTCTTTCCAGTATGGGGGAACCACACCTGGAAAGTGTTGGCCAGGGATGTTCCTGAGGTACTCCGCCTGCTCTTTTCCGGTCAGAAAAGATCAGGGCCTTGAGGACTGCCTCATAGAACTGCAGGAATTTCCCTGTGTTGCCAGCACTCCGGGACAGCACAAAAGAGTTGAACAAGGCAACCTGCACCAAGTAGACCGCAACTTCTTTGTACCATGCTAGGGGTTTTGCGCATGGCGTTTAGGGTTTCCACCTTTTCTCCAAGCCAAACCCGAACAGAAGGAAGGGAGGGCCCCCTTCCAGGCCCCACCCATGCCCCGCCTCCAGCCACGCCCATGTCCCATCTCCACCCCTGGTCGCTGTCGCACCACGATCGTTATGCCCCTGATCCCGTCACTACAGAAATACAGCGCCCCATACCTCTTACATCCAGTGACGTCTCCTGTGTTCTCATTCCTCATCTTCTCCTTTCAGACCTTCAGACCAGACTACCCTTTTTCCGCCATTTTTCGTCTCTGCAGTTTGACAACAACAAAAAAAAGATCTTAGTTTACTACTTTTCCATCCTCCTCCCATCTTCTGGACAAATCATCCTACTACCCCAATTCTGTGCCACTGTGCTCCCCAATACTATACTGCATAAACAGATAAACCCCCTGATAATACTAGTACCACACAGAGCCCCCCATATAAAATACCCCTTCTTTGTGGCCTCAGTAGAAGCCCCCAAATAATGTGCCTGTAAGAAGTGCCCCCCATAGATGCCCCCCCATGTGTCAGTAAGAAGTGCATCTTTTCTCCCCCAATATGTGCCAGTATAAGGTGCCTCTTCCCCCCTTCCCTTATATGTGCCAGTATCAAGTGCCTCATTTCTCCCCCCCAATATGTGCCAGTATAAGGTGCCTCTTTCCCCCTTCCCTTATATGTGCCAGTATCAACTGCCTCATTTCTCCCCCCCAATATGTGCCAGTATAAGGTGCCTCTTTCCCCACCTTCCCCCCATATATTGCAGTTTCAAGTGCCTCATTCCCCCCTGAATATGTGCCAGTATAAGGTGCCTCTTTCCAACCCTTCCCCATATGTGCCAATTTCAAGTGCCTCTTATCTCCCCCTCCCAAATATGTGCCAGTATAAGGTGTCTCTCTCCCCCTTCCCCCATATGTGCCAGTTTCAACTGCCTCATTTCTCCTCCTCCCCAATATGTGCCAGTATAAGGTGCCTCTTTCCACCCCTTCCCCCATATGTGCCAATTTCAGGTGCCTCTCTTCTCTAAAAAAATAACAAAAAAACGTTTACTTACCTCCAACGATGCGATGCAGGCCTTTTCCCTGCCTGTGTACTGTGGTGTACGGCTCAGGCGGCGTGATGACGTCATTGCGCCGCCTGCACCGGCCTCTGCTAGGCTGCAGGCACAAGGCCCGCAGCCTATTAGAGGAACAGGGGAGGGAGACTCCTCTCCCTCCCCTGCCGCAGCACAGCCGTCTGTATCGTTGTCCTGAGGACGGCGATACAGATGACTATGGCGATGAGCGCTTCCACAATGGAAGCGCCATCTCCCTGTGCCCAGCCGCCACCGCCATCATTCACAGCTGATCCTGTGCCCGGGTCTGAGAAAGGCTTGTACCCGGGCACAGGATTGCAAACCCGGACTGTCCGGGTCATTCCCGTACGGGTGGCAACCCTATTCTGAGTAATGCTCTATAACACCCCGTGCTCTGCACACACACCCCTCCCCCCATTGACTGACAGGGCTAGACAGCAGGCTGACATCACAGCACCACGGGGATACCGCACATGCAGCCGTCTGCGCTGACCACAGCAGAGCAAGGGTTAATGATCCGGCATCAGGGTTTTCACTGATGCCGGTGCATACAGACGGGGTCCAACTATTAGTGCCTGCCGGACCCCTGCAGCTGATCGGGAGGGAGTAGCTCCTGTGGCCACCCGATCAGAGAGTTGTACCTGTATGGTGCTGGGATTTGTGACCGTGTTTCCAGCGACATACATATACAGCACTGGTATCCTATGGGTTGATGACATATTATTTATTATAGTATATGCTATTAGAGAAAAAAACATATGTCTTTCTGGGGACTTCAACAAGCAAAGCCATTAATGTAACCTCCAAGCTATAACATTACCACATGGTTTTTCTATACTTAGAAGCTATCACATAGTACTGCGATCTGTATGATCATATATTGTGTCCGTGGATAAAGCAGTAATATGTATATCAGCTTTCTGAGCAGATCTCAGTGTGGTGAAGCTGTAGCACACAGTGTGTATAATACACATATATACAGTAGATATGTATAATCCAGGATACAGCTCTGTATACAGGGCCCCCTTTACTATAGTGCTGCCCATGTACTCTTAATTAAAAAAAAAAAAGGACTACTTACATCTCACAGCACTTGAATTTGTCTCTGATCTAGAGCTCAATAAAATATAAAATATTAATTTTATTAAAAGCCTGAACCAGGTTTTGAACCCATGAACACTACATGCAAAGCAAGTATCTTACCACTGAGCTATAGCTTTAGACAGCAAAGATGGGGATTTTTTTGATCTATTAGATGTAGTATAGCAAAAAACACAGTAAACCTAAGATTCTTTGTGACACTGACAACTGAAGGAAGTGAGAGATCAGCGTCACACATCATTTAAATTTGCCTCTTATCTAGGGCATAATAAAATATAAACATGTGAAAAGGGGTTTTGAACTCAGAAAGCCTGGACATGGGGCAACAGCATTATCACTGAGCTACCAGCTGGCCTTGTATGAGCTTGTAATTTTTGTTCATCTATGTGATGTAGAATAAAACCATAGTAAACCTAAAATATTTTGTGATACTGACAAGTGAAGGAAATGAGATATCAGCGTCACACATCAATTAAATGTGCCTCTTATCTAGCGACATGGGGCAACAGCATTACCACTGAGCTACCAGCTTGCCTGACACAGAGTTATAAGCTCAGCAATAGACATACTTTGGTTGTGTGATTTAGCATACAAATACATAGTTTATCTATAACTCCTTCTCACTTTGACCCTGACCTATGAAGAGCATAAGTCAAACTCAGATATGAGAGTCAGATGTCAGGGTCAGGTGTCAGAGTCAGGTGTCAGAGTCAGGTGTCAGGTGTCAGAGTCAGGTGTCAGAGTCAGGTGTCACAATGGCATTATTTTGATACTTGACTATGATATCTGACCATGTCCTAAAATGAACACTGTAGTTATGGACAGGGACAATATATGTGTTTCACAACCCACTAGATCATTTTTTTCAGGAGCAGCACCCCAGCAACAAGAAAGGATCCCTTAGTCCCCCACAATTGTGTCACCCTGGCTCTGACACCAGGCACTTATACACCTTCTCTACCAACCCTACCTAGACTCTGGCCTATCTCTGGCGCATACACTGTTCCCTAACCCCATGTATTTTTAAGCAGGCAGACTGGAACAGTAGCCCAAACTGGCACAGTACGCTCTCTTTCGTGCTCAGCCTCCAATGTCATCTTAGAGAGGGTGTTCAGAGCTGCAGGGGGTGTGGTGGTGACACTTAAAACAACCATCTTGTCCTCGACCAGTGTCCAAAACATCACTTTTGTCAAATGAATAAAGTCTGGATTGGGGAAGATTTTCACACCCCTCCGGCTGAAGCTGATGAATAGTTCTTTCATTGCAGACAGTGCCCCATCTTGCCACTGTTGCTGTCTGCCTGCCAACCGTCATGTTGCCTGTCTTCCATCATGGTTCCATCATCCCATAATCTTCCTCTATGCCTACTATAGCCTCTGTCATGCTGCTGCCTGCCTGCCAATATGTACCATATAGTTGCTGCATCTGCTACCTCCTCAGCTAGTCGCTGATCTACTGCTTCTGCTGCCACTACTATTGTGTCCACTTGCCTCTAATATTATACCCTTTTTATGTCCACTGTACTGCTACTGCTCCCAATTAAAATAGATTTTTTTAGGCTAATAGCACAATGAGCCATAATATTGGTAAAGTTGGTAACAAACTGTGAGTAACATAATGTGGACATTAGAGCCAATCAGCTAAAGAATAAGATACAGTTGTGGCAAAAGTTTTGAGAATTACATAAATATTGGAAATTAGAAAAGTTGCTGCTTAAGTTTTTATAATAGCAATTTGCATATACTCCAGAATGTTATGAAGAGTGATCAGATGAATTGCATAGTCCTTTTTTGCCATGAAAATTAACTTAATCCCCCCAAAAAACTTTCCACTGCATTTCATTGCTGTCATTAAAGGACCTGCTGAGATCATTTCAGTAATCGTCTTGTTAACTCAGGTGAGAATGCTGACGAGCACAAGGCTGGAGATCATTATGTTAGGCTGATTGGGTTAAAATGGCAGACTTGACCTGTTAAAAGGAGGGTGATGCTTGAAATCATTGTTCTTCCATTGTTAACCATGGTGACCTGCAAAGAAATGCGTGCAGCCATCATTGTGCATTGCGTTGAATAAAAATGGTTTCACAGGCAAGGATATTGTGGCTACTAAGATTGCACCTCAATCAACAATTTATAGGATCAACAAGAACTTTCAGCTTGCTCAGAAATGGCAGCAGACAGGTGTGACCGCATCTGCACGCACAGTGAGGCGAAGACTTTTGGAAGATGGCCTGGTGTCAAGAAGGGCAGCAAGGAAGCCACTTCTCTAAAAAAAAAAAAAACATCAGGGACAGATTGATCTTCTGCCGAAAATATGGTGAATTGACTGCTGAGGACTGGGGCAAAGTCATATTCACCGATGAAGCCTCTTTCCGATTGTTTGGAGCATAAGGAAAATGGCTTATCAGGAGAAGAAAAGGTGACCACTACCATCAGTCCTGTGTCATGCCAACAGTAAAGCATCCTGAGACCATTCATTCTGAGACCATTCACTCACAATTTTGCCCAAAACACAGCCATGAATAAAGAATGGTACCAAAACACCCTCCAACAGCAACTTCTTCCAACAATCCAACAACAGTTTGGTGAAAAACAATGCATTTTCCAGCACGATGGAGCACCGTGCCATAAGGCAAAAGTGATAACTAAGTGGCACGGGGACCAAAAGTTGACATTTTGGGTCCATGGCCTGGAAATTCCCCAGATCGTAATCCCATTGAGAACTTGTGGTCAATCCTCAAGAGGCGGATGGACAAACAAAAACCCACTAATTCTGACAAACTCCAAGAAGTGATTATGAAAGAATGGGTTGCTATCAGTCAGGAATTGGCCCAGAAGTTGATTGAGAGCATGCCCAGTCGAATTGCAGAGGTCCTAAAAAAGAAGGGCCAACACTGCAAATACTGACTCTTTGCATAAATTTCATGTAATTGTCGATAAAAGCCTTTGAAACGTATGAAGTGCGTGTAATTATATCTCACTACATCACAGAAACAACTGAAACAAAGAACTAAAAGCAGTTTAGCAGCAAAATTTGTGAAAACTAATATTTGTGTCATTCTTAAAGCTTTTGGCCACGACTGTACATATGCCTGTTGACTACATATAACATATCATATGGGACCAGATCAATAATATTATATGATCTAACTAAACAGAGTGAGATCTACTTATACAACGCATTCCAGTTTTTATACGGACCTATTTACATATTATTTGGACAGACGTGATATCATGCGGTTTCCCAATCTCCATATGAATATCAGTTCATTACCCGACCACGCAGTTTAATGCATTTACTAGCACATTGAATATATTATACACCAGAGTGGTGGAGCAATTGTAAATTATGCATTTTATCTTAAAATAGCATTAGTGGAATATATTTTATCTATTTGGATAGATTTGATTTGATTTTAATTTTGTTTAAGTTATATTTTAAGTTTTTTAGTTCATTGTATTATACTGTATCAGGATTGAATAAATACATTTGCATCCATACGTTTCCGAATGTGAGAGTGCCTGTTGACTATATTATACCCTTTCCACTTCCACTCTACTGCTGCTGCTTCCAATTAAAATAGATTTTTTTAGGGTAATAGCACAACGAGCCATAATATTTGGATGATTGGTCCCACAACAAGCCACTATTTTAGCTTTTTTATCCCATAACACCACGTGTTTAAACACCATCTGCTCCCAACTCTTTTTGAAAGCTTTGGAATATGAAAAGCATATTACACATATTACATGTGCCGGCATGATGTGTTTTTAAACATGATTTGTTACCACCATCAAATGTGCGTTAACCCATAACTTTGTACGTCAATGTCACTCAGACATGATTTACTATCACTGTCATTGTATTCAAGAGCTCAAGGAGGGGAAGAGAAAAAAGCAAAGTTTCATAAAAAAAATGAGCAAAAAGAGATTACATGATTTCCAGGGCAAATGGAGCCAATCTGTTTCAGCCCGAACCATTGAAGGTCCAAACCGATTTATATATTTAAAACATAATTTAAATATTGGGGCACACCTTGTCATTTCTCCATTCCAGGATTGTACTCAATCCCACTGCCACATATATATATATATATATATATATATATACTTAAGTCAAGCACCTATGCATGCAGTCTGACCTTACAAACATTTGAGAAAGAATGGTTCATAATAGGATTAAGGGCTCATGCGCACGCCTGTGGTTTAGATCTTGTAGCATCTTTCTGCTGCCTGCCACTGGGTGAGCATGTGTTTCTGGCTCGCATAAGAGAGCCCTAGTTTAAGGCAAGAGCCAGTTAGTAGGATACTGAACAGTCTGAGGTACAGATACAGGCTAGGCAGCAGGCTAGTACTGACCAAAAATTAGTTTTAGGGATTTTTTAATTGGAGGTCATTTAAAGGGGTTCTACGGTCCCTACTTTAAAATGTGTCCTCAAAAATGACCTGTGGAGGAAAGGTTATTACACTAAAACTTGCCCTCTGCAGTGCAGGCAGATCATCAATGATGTCACCACCTCCTACTGTCTGAGTGGGATGTGCTTTTTTCAGTCCCACTGACTTCTATGGGTTTGAGGTTTGTATTTTGAGGACCAGAATAGGACACGTTCAATGTTTTGCACATCTGACATACGCAAGTGGAAAACACATGGACATCATCAGTGTACTTTCCACATCTGTATATATCACTTCCACAAAAAATAGAACATGTCCTATGCTAATTTCCCATGGCCCTGTTGCTGCCCTGACTTGTGTCTACGTGGCGACACCTGAGCCAATTGCCTCACCTCACCAAATTGGTGGGGCCCCTTGCTTGTATAGTTGCATCATTGGTAATATTGGGCTTAGTGTTGTGTATTTTATTCAGCAACAGTATGGCAACATTCAGTTACTATGTAGTGGTAGTCATGTTGTGGTTGTATTGTTTGCATCTTATATAGTGGTATTATTGGTAATTGTGTTCTTTGTATAGTTTTTTTTTTTCAGTGATATTAAGGAGGTAATATTTAATCAATGTGTGGTGGTAACATTTTATCCTGGTAGAGTGGTATCATTTGATAACTATATATTAAAATGGGTGAGCAGATATACTGTACACCTTAGGAGCACCAGAGATCAGTGATGCAGGTCTCTGAATGCTATCTACTGAACTTGCTGAATGTGACTATATTGTTGGTACAGTATTTAATTATTTGGGGCCCCACTTTTAACCTCTTAAGGACACAGGGCATACAGGTACGCCCTGATATCTGAGTCCTTAAGGATACAGGGGACCATGTTCAGAACAGAGTGCCTGCTGAAATCATTCAGCAGGCACTCTGTGACAATGCCGAAGGGGGTCCTTTGACCACCCCCCATACCCGCGATCAAGCACTATAATATTTTTTGTGTGTGCGTGCGCTGACTGTGGCCGGCACTCTCAGCATCCGTCTACTGTTAGCGCATCGCCCACCGCACCGGTGCGCTGATCAGCAAGTTTGAATCTTTTAATTTTTGTTCAAATTTTTGGGTCTTTCAATTTTTTTAATTTAGTTTTATTAAGTTTTATACTAACATCCCTTTGTTCCAGTCCCTTGCTGCCAGATCCATATCCGTTTGTGGGACCGTGCAGAAAAATCAATGTGGCCTCCCTACCCATTCCCTCCAGGTACCTATCCCCAGGGGTGAGACCTGTGCCCTTAACAGTGGAAACCTGTTGCTGGTCAGATATATAGAGAAGAGGGATATCCTTGTAATGTCCAATGTCCAATTCACGGTAATGGCTTCACCCTTGTCCCTGTGTGAGGTACCACGGCAACGGTCCTCAAGCCCGATTATATTGTGGACTACGATCAGTATATGGGAGGAGTTGATCTCTCTGATCAAGTCTTCAAGTCATATAACGCCATGCGCAAAACCCGGGCATGGTACAAAAACGTTGCGGTCTTCTTGGTACAGGTTGCCTTGTATAACTCTTTTGTGCTGTCCCGGAGCACTGGAAACACAGGGAAATTCCTGCCGTTCTATGAGGCAGTCCTCAAGACCCTGATCATTTCTGACCGGGAAAGAGCAGGCCAGAGTACCTCGGGAATTGGAAGCACCTGGATAGTTTCCAGGTGTGGTCCCCCATACTGCAAAGAAGGGACAGTCCCCCCAAAAAAGTGCAGAGTGTGTCACAGGAGGGGAATACAAAAGGACACCAACACTCACTGTGACACCTGCCCCTATCATCCGGGCCTCTGCATTGACGGTTGCTTCAGGAAGTACCACACTTCCAAGGAGTACAAAATTTATAATCCCCTTCCCCAATTTTAATTCTAGAATCGACCAGAAAAAGAAAAAAAAAAAACTATGGCTCTCAGACTTTGGAGACACTAAAACAATTATATATTTTTTTTCAAAAATTATATTATTTTGTAAAACTAAATTAAAAAACAAAGAATAAATATTAGGTATTGCTACATCCGTAAGAACCTGAGCTATAAAAATACCACATGACCTAACCCCTCAGATGAACACAGTCAAAGAAATAAAGTAAAAACGGTGTAAAAAAAAGCAATTTTTTTGTGACATTACATCACAAAAAGTGTAATCGCAAGCGATCAAAAAGTCATATGAACCCCAAAATAGTGCCAATAAAACCTTCCTGTAAAAAATCCCTAGGACAATTGGCTAAAAAATAAAAAATAAAATGACCAAGACTATGGAGATACTAAAGTGTAAAACCTAAATAAATTTTAAAAAGTAGACATATTAGGTATTGCCGCTTCCGTAAGAATCTGCTCTATAAAAATAACACATGACCTAACTGCTCAAATAAACACAGTAATTTTAATCAAATTTTCCATTAACAAAGCAAACAAAACTCTATATTTATTGTCCTGATTCTGTAGTTTACTGATGCCCATGGTGTTTATATTTTTTATTATTTATGTATTTATTTATTTTTATTCTAAGGAACGGAAGTGATTTCAAATTGTATATTTCTTTATATTTTTTTCCACACTTGTTTTTACTTTTTTAATTATTTGCAGACCCTCAAGGAGGCTACGTTTACCATTATTTTTTTTTATTTTTTTTATAGACTATTACTATTCTCCAATAGGGTGTATAGTAATACATGGATTGTTGGCCAAGATAGGAACTTCAGCTCTGATATGCTGGGTCTCTTCAGAGTTAATGGCCATTCCCGATTTCCAACACTTGATGAAGACATCTAAAGGCTGTAATGTTTGCGATCGTAATTATTACCAGTTGCAGACATTATTATAATGTTTGAAACAGCACGGACCCGCCGGCTATGGCACGTTCGGCACTGTTAGCGAAAGGGTTAATTGCTATCTTAGCTATTTGGAAACAAGTAATAATAAAACAAAACGCAACATGAACAAGAACATTAAATTTGTTATACTAGATAACAGAATAAGAATATAACTGGTCATCTTGGAGAAAACTATAAATTCAGCTTTGTCGTAATTTTAACAAATATCCCATATTGTTTAATATCTTTTTCAGCGAAATTGCCGAAGGCCTCGATGGTAAGGTGTGCCTTTTTGCTGATGACCCAAAAATTTGTAACAGGGTTGATGTTCCTGGAGGGATACACCAAATGGAAAAGGATTTAGGAAAACTAGAGGAATGGGCAAAAATCTGGCAACTAAAATTTAATGTTGATAAGTGCAAGATAATGCACCTGGGGCGTAAAAACCCAAGAGCAGAATATAAAATTAGTGATACAGTCCTAACCTCAGTATCTGAGGAAAGGGATTTAGGGGTCATTATTTCAGAAGACTTAAAGTTAGGCAGACCTACAGACCTCATTTGGAGTATTGTGCGCAGTACTGGAGACCATATCTCCAGAAGGATATTAATACTTTAGAGAAAGTACAGAGAAGAGCTACTAAACTAGTACATGGATTGCAGGATAAAACTTACCAGGAAAGATAAAAGGACCTTAACATGTATAGCTTGGAAGAAAGACGAGACAGAGGGGATATGATAGAAACTTTTAAATGCATAAAGGAAATCAACAAGGTAAAAGAGGAGAGAATATTTAAAAGAAGAAAAACTGTTACAAGAGGACATAGGTTTAAAAGTAATATCAGGAAGTATTACTTTACTGAGAGAGTAGTGGATGCATGGAATAGCCTTCCTGCAGAAGTGGTAGCTGCAAGTACAGTGGAGGAGTTTAAGCATGCATGGGATAGGCATAAGGCCATCCTTCATATAAGATAGGGCCAGGGGCTGTCCATAGTATTTAGTATATTGGGCAGACTAGATGGGCCAAATGGTTCTTATCTGCCGACACTTTCTATGTTTCTATGTTTCTATCCTGAAAGCTATATTGAAATCTTTAAAAGCGGGGCGGAGCCAACTGAGGAGCAGGACGGCTGCATGTGGAGTGAGCTCCTGCTCTTTGAGCTAATTATCATCCTTTATTGCGGTTCTAACCTTGTTCAAGTGGCTCAGAGGACTTTGATTTGGCTGGGTGACGTTTTAGCACCCTTATTTTGTGCTGAAAGCCTTTTTTGCGGCGAATCTGCGTGTCATTGGAAGGCCTGTTCCCCTGCAGGCACCGGAGTCAGCGCTCCTGGCGGGAGAAAGAGCCGACAGAAGAAAAATAGTACCGCTCTTGCAGCGAATTCAAGGAGACTGGAGCGATTTTGCTGCCACCAACACCAGTGGATCAAAGCACAATCAGTGAGGTTAGTGCTGAAAATAATCGGAGCTGGTCTGTAAATAGTGTGGGGGAAAGTAGTTCCGGTCGGAGCTACAGCTAGAAGAGAGGCACAGAGCTGCTTCTGAGTGCCTGTGTCTTACAGATCCCTGCGCCCCCTGCCTCTCGGAGCTTGAAGGGAGCAGGAGTGAACATTGCAGAGGGAGAAATCTCATTAATAAAGGGCACCTCAGTAGAGCTGACAATTGCTCCAGTGCTTGGCAAATAAATAATTAGTGACTGGAATTCCCTGTGAGCTGCTCAAATACACTAGCTAAGTGCCCAAACCAGCAGACATTACTAATCAAATGCAGATCACAGCTTAAGCACAATTGAATTGTATCACTGGGTTGGTTGAAGAAATGAGCATCTCGCCTGTAAGATTTCAAATGGAAAGCAGATTATCTAATTGATATTAGCATTACCATCCATAGCGGTGAAGTCCTATTATTACAAGAATCGCTGATAAGCAGAAGAATAAGTGACATTTCACTCCGGAACTGGCGCCATCTTAGAGCCTCAGACGCTGCTCTCAGCCTACCTGGTCTCTCGCTCCCTCAGCGGTCCCAGGATCTGTTCTTTGCTGCCGAGCTTGACCTGCCAGTGAAGGTCCTGCCGTCCGGTTTTGCCGATACGATTACAGCGGAGCAAGGTCAGTTTAACTGGTGCATCACTTTTCAGCCATTGATAGCTGTTGGGCTGTTGGCAGCTAATTCAGACTCTCCTGGGGTGAAAAGCAGCATATGCTTACCCCGAACGTTCTTTACTGCATATTGGGAAATTATTAATAAGCCAGCTTTATTATACAGCGGTTTTCATACTACCATTGCATTTAAAGGGCCAGCATCACGGCTGTTTTCAAGTGCTTCCTTGGTGCTTTCCTATTGTAACATCATCTACAAGGTTCCATGATGTCATAGTCTGTGGACTTGAACCTATATCCACATAAGATCCTAGAAATGTATTAATGTACCTCTAATCAAATGAAGTAGTGAGTAATCTGCACCAGGGGCTTTATATACGCACTTATGGTGAAAGTTGGAAGGTATAGGGGGGCTTATCAGGACTCTCACAAACAACCAAAAGCGCCTTCCTTAGCTCAGTCTGACTTAGACAGATATATGATGAAAAAAAATCCAGGCAATCAAGGGGCCTCCCTGGCAACCCCTAAAAGTATCCCTCAAAGGCACTCGTCATCCCATCAAGAAAGAGATAGTGATGAAGAGGATCAAGTAGATACAGCCTCTGACCTCCCAATATCAAGATCTTTCATCTCACAAGCTTTAGCCAAAGCATTAAATCCTGTTCTAGAGGAACTATCTGAAATAAAGAAAGAGATTAGACAAGTAGGCCAGAGAGTGGAAGCCCTGAAGTACGCTCAATCCGCAGTAGCTGATTACACCAATAAAAATTCAACTGCTCTCTCTATCTACCAACACCACATCAATTATCTTTACAATTATATTGAAGATCAAGACAATAGAGGGAGGAGAAATAACATTTGCATTAGAGGAGTCCCAGAGACTGTTGCTATGGATGCTGTACCCTCTGCTGTAAAAGAGATATGCCTAGCCTTGTTGGGTGAAGAATATACAGATACAATCACCATTGAAAGAGCTCACCGTGCTTTACGCCCCAAACCCAAACCTGGGGACCCCCCAAGGGACATAATTTGCAAGCTTTTAAACTTCGCGCAGAAGGACCTCATCATGAAAAGAGCCAGAGAAAGCGGCAATATTGAGTATGAGGGGTCCCAAATCCTATTATTTCAAGATCTTTCCCCTGCTACTCTTAACAAGAGACGTGCTTTAAAACCACTCACTGACCACCTCAGACAGAAACGTATCGCTTTTAGGTGGTTGTTTCCATTTGGAATGCTGATTACCTACAAGGAAAATAAATATATCTTAAGATCTCCTAAAGACCTTCCAGATATCCTAACAGCTCTAGAAATACAAGATGTGGACATATACGACTGGTCGGTCACCAATGACGTGATGATCCCTCAAGGCATCATGCCTCCTGCTGTATGGGAAACAGCGGAAAATCGCTGAAATCCAAGAAAAAGCAGGGGAAACTCACTCCTAGACGCATTATCCCAGAGGAAGATTGATTATTCAATGTTCTTAGGAGAGTTTTTTTTTTTTTGTTTCCTCCTTTAGTCACACGTACCTTTTAAGGATTGGGCTTTATGATTGCTGATTGTAATATACCGCATTAATTTCTCACTTCCCTTAGTATCTTTGTGAGTTTTTTTCTCAACTTCTCAGCTCTTCTCTCTTTTATGAGGGATAGACAACCAGCAATCTCGGCCCTATATGTCTGATAGTTTTTGTCTAGTCATGATTTCATGCTATGTTATATTATCTCTCTTTCAGAGAGATCTTAATGCCCTACCTACTTAAATCCTTCAATGATGCAATTACAGGTAAACCTTTTCTCCCTCAGACCGTTAACGCACATATCACGCTGATTCCCAAACTACAAAAGGACCCTAACTTATGCTCAAGCTACAGACCTATATCTCTGTTAAATTTAGACATAAAATGTATGCCAAGATATTGGCAAACAGGATTAAACCCTTATTGAAGGACCTCATCCATCCTGACCAAACAGGATTCATTCCTGGGCGTGAAGGTAAAGATAATACTTATAAAGTCATAAACTCTATTGCATTAGAAAAAAAGAACGGGACCCCCTTTGTGGTCTTGGGAACGGACGCTGAAAAAGCTTTTGATAGAGTGGCATGGGCCTTCATAAAAAATACTTTATCTAAGTTCGGCTCCCCCCCCCCCTTTTATTGAGGCGGTTTTTTCTATGTATGTCCAATGAAGTGCCAACATTAAAGTCAATGATATTCTCTCTAAACCTGTCCTGATAAATAATGGAACGAGACAGGGTCCATTATCGCCTCTCCACTTCATTCTCACAGTCGAACCTCTCTTGCAATTCATTAGACAAACTAGTGAGATAAGAGGTCTGATCTGTGGCAATCTAGAGATTAAGCAAGCGGCATATGCTAATGACCAAGCTTTCCCGGTCATTATTGAAACTTTCACCACTTTCGGCTTAATCTCAAACTTTAAGATAAACCTATCCAAATCGGTAGCAATGAACATCACTCTCTCACTCAAGCCTTTACAGAAACTCAAAGAAAACTCCCCCTTTGAGTGGACACACTCGCACATAAAATTTCTAGGAGTTAATATTACGCCAGAACTGAATCGTCTGTATGAAGCAAATTTCCCCCCTTTATTAAAATCCATTCCTGACACACTAAACTCTTGGTCCCCCTCTTTCATCTCCTGGATAGGTAGATGCAACATTTTTAACTCTTTAATAGTCCCCAAAATCACGTACTTAATGCAAGTTCTTGCTTGTCGTACCCCTCCTCACTTCTAACTATTAAGGACTGCCTCAGTCTCAATCCGGGCAATGCCCTGATCTTGCCCCCCCCCCCCACTTACGGAATTCCGACCTCCCGCCCCACGAATTATGGGATAATGAGGGTACCTTTCTTGACCTTTTCTCTGTAGCAGAGACATTTAAACTAAAAAAACTTCAATCCGCTGCAATTTTCATACCTTAAAACCACCATTAACTCTATTCTTTCTAAATACCAAGTTAATATACCACTAACTTGGTTTGAAAAACTTGTCTCACAATCGCTGTATCCAGCAAAGATTATCTCCAACGTATCTAGAAACCTAATTTCCCTGGAGCTATCTTCCCCTCTATACTTTTTAAGGGAGTGGGAGAGAGATCTAGATGTTAAATTCTCTGATAGGAAAACTCAGATTATTTTAAGTACTCCCAAGATCATATCCAGATGTGTAACTATTCAGGAGAACGCCTGCAAAATCCTCACAAGATGGTACTTAACCCCGATAAGACTGAGTGTGATGTATGTAGGTACTTCAAACTGTTGTTGGAGATGTCTTTCTGGTAAAGGCACCTTCCTACATATATAGTGGTCTTGTCCTAAAAATAAAATCTTCTGGGATTTGGTTTTTAAGATAATAAGATATATTTTGGAGCTAAATGAAAATCTTCTCCCTAGTGGTCCAGGAATAGCTCTCCTGACCCTATTACCCAATCCTTTAGCCAATCCAAAACTCTCCCTCCTGAGAGTTTTACTGGCAGCGGCTAGATTACTAATCGCTTCGAATTGGAAATCAACTTCCACCCCATCAATCTCTCATTGGAGAGAAAAAGTAGAAGCTCTAGCAAGGCTAGAGGAACTATCACACTGGGAATTACGGTCACACTGCAAATATACTCAAGGAGTCAAATATTCTGGGATCCTAACTCACCTAGGTCTCAGGATAGTTATATATTCATTTTCTTCTCCTCTGTATAGATTTATATTTGTATGTAAGGCTCCATAACTGGCTGCCTGAGAAAGACAGGCCCACCTTATAGACCCGGCTCCTAAATCTAAATGATTATTATCGCCTGCATTATGCTGGTGTCTTTTCTTATCCTAAGTTGTTTGCCAATTTTATGGTTAGTTCTCCTTTGGCACTTATCAAAGCCCCTCTCTAGCTTGTGGGGAGTCTTTCTCATTTGCAATATATGCTTAAGCCCTGCTAAATGTAATGTACTACCTATAACACAAGATCTCTGTCCTTATCTTTATACAATGTTTAAGCCTTGTACATCACTGGTTTGCATACCATTGTCTGTAATACTTTTACATGTTTATAAATCAATAAAAATATTTTTAAAAAGAAAATAAATCTTTAAAAGCAGCTATAAGGGTAACCAGATTTACAGTAATGTTATCCTTACAAATGCTAGTTGTGCCATGTATATTGAAACATTACTGTGAAATTGCATGTAACAAGGTTAGAACATGACAATTAATGATGGACGAACATCGGCCGGGACGATTCACAAGCATGATCAAATGTTCGCGAACTGCAAGTTTGCGGCGGGCCCCATTCACTTTAATGGCAGGCAAACCTGAAAAACCTTCAGATCATTATTGCAGCCACTAAATACTTACAAGAAGTGCACAAATAGTCCCACAACATGGAAAGTGACATACCAGAGGAGGATCAATGGCAAAAATTACCACAAAAAATATGCATTTCAATCAGGGCCATTTTTATGCATCTTAGGTTACTTTCACACTGGCGTTTCTGGGTCCGCTTGTGAGATCCGATTCAGGGCTTTCACATACAGCCCAAAACGGATCAGTTTAGCCCCAATGCATTCTGAATGGATAAGGATCCGTTCAGAACTCAATTTGGTTGCGTTTGGTGTCCGTTACGTTTTTTTGGCGGTCACCAAAACGCATCTTGCAGCATTTTGGTGACCATCTGACTAACGGATCCGTCTAGACTTACAATGTAAGTCAATTGGGACGGATCCGTTTTTTACTGACATAATATGGTGCAATTGAAAACGGATCTGTCCCCCATTGGCTTTCAATGTATGTCAAGACCGTTTTGACTTAGACTTTTTTATTTATTAATAATGCAAACGGATCCGTCATTAACGGATACAAGCGTTTGCATTATTCGTGTGGATCCGTCTGTGCAGATACAAGACGGATCCGCACAAAACGTGAGTGTGAAAGTAGCCTAAAAGGTAAACTGTCAAAAAAGTGGCCTGCTGGAGCCTCAAATTTTTTTATTTCTTGCCGAGGGAGTACAGGCCCCAGAATTAGGCATTCACCTGACAGAAAACATCAAGTGACTATGTGGCTGGAGGTATATTACACGGTCATGGGATATCAATTTTACTGCAGGCCAGTACAAATAGATGTCAAATACATATGTTTAAAATAACGAAAAATATGAAATTGGATTAAAAACATGGCTAACAAAATCCCCCCTCTTTAAAAAAAACAAATGATAATAGTTGAAATTTGATAACACATGGTCGTCGTCAACAGGTGTTGAATTCCTCAGAGGTCACAAACATTATGCATTCACCGTACATAAAAGAACAAGTAATTATGTGGCTGGAAGTATATTAGAAGGTCATTCAATATCAATTTTACTGCTGGCCAGTGTAATACAGGCCCCAAAAATAAGTCAACCACCGTACAGAAAAGCACAATTGATAATTTGGCTGGAGGTAAATCAAGCAGTTACCGTATAACAATTTTACTGTTGGCCAGTTAGATTACAGGCCATAAAAATTATGCATTCAACATACATAAATGATTAAGTGATTATGTGGCTGGAGGTATATTAGACGGTCAATATACAGTACAGACCAAAAGTTTGGACACACCTTCTTATTCAAAGAGTTTTCTTTATTTTCATGACTATGAAAAATGTAGATTCACACTGAAGGCATCAAAACTATGAATTAACACATGTGGAATTATATACATAACAAAAAAGTGTGAAACAACTGAAAATATGTCATATTCTAGATTCTTCAAAGTAGCCACCTTTTGCTTTGATTACTGCTTTGCACAATCTTGGCATTCTCCTCATGAGCTTCAAGAGGTAGTCACCTGAAATGGTTTTCACTTCACAGGTGTGCCCTGTCAGGTTTAATAAGTGGGATTTCTTGCCTTATAAATGGGGTTGGGACCATCAGTTGCATTGTGGAGAAGTCAGGTTGATACACAGCTGATAGTCCTACTGAATAGACTGTTAGAATTTGTATTATGGCAAGAAAAAAAGCAGCTAAGTAAAGAAAAATGAGTGGCCATCATTGCTTTAAAAAATGAAGGTCAGTCAGTCCGAAAAATTGGGAAAACTTTGAAAGTGTCCCCAAGTGCATCACAAAAACCATCAAGCGCTACAAAGAAACTGGCTCACATGCGGACCGCCCCAGGAAAGGAAGACCAAGAGTCACCTCTGCTGCGGAGGATAAGTTAATCCGAGTCACCAGCCTCAGAAATTGCAGGTTAACAGCAGCTCAGATTAGAGACGAGGTCAATGCCACACAGAATTCTAGCAGCAGACACATCTCTAGAACAACTGTGAGATCTTTGGTTCCAACCACCGTGTCTTTGTGCGACGCAGAAAAGGTGAACGGTTGGACTCTACATGCCTGGTTCCCGCCGTGAAGCATGGAGGAGGAAGTGTGATGGTGTGAGGGTGCTTTGCTGGTGACACTGTTAGGGATTTATTCAAAATTGAAGGCATACTGAACCTGCATGGCTACCACAGCATCTTGCAGCGGCATGCTATTCCATCCAGTTTGCGTTTAGTTGGACCATCATTTATTTTTCAACAGGACAATGACCCCAAACACACCTCCAGGCTGTGTGAGGGCTATTTGACCATGAAGGAGAGTGATGGGATGCTGCGCCAGATGCCCTGGCCTCCACAGTCACCGGGCCTGAACCCAATCGAGATGGTTTGGGGTGAGCTGGACCGCAGAGTGAAGACAAAAGGGCCAACAAGTGCTAAGCATCTCTGGGAACTCCTTCAAGACTGTTGGAAGACCATTTCAGGTGACTACCTCTTGAAGCTTATCAAGAGAATGCCAAGAGTGTGCAAAGCAGTAATCAAAGCAAAAGGTGGCTACTTTGAAGAACCTAGAATATGACATATTTTCAGTTGTTTCACACATTTTTGTTATGTATATAATTCCACATGTGTTAATTCATAGTTTTGATGCCTTTAGTGTGAATCTACAATTTTCATAGTCATGAAAATAAAGAAAACTCTTTGAATGAGAAGGTGTGTCCAAACTTTCGGTCTGTACTGTATATCAATTTAACTGCAGGCCGATGGACTACAGGCCCAAAAAATTATTCAATCACCGTACAGAAAAGCACAATTGATAATGGTAAATTGCCTAATTATGGTGAATGCATAATTTTTTGGGCCTGTAATCTAACTGGCAAACAGAAAAATTGTTTGACTGTTTGCCAGTTAGATTACAGGCCCAAAAAATGATGCATTCCCCGTACATAAATGATCAAGTGATCATGTGGCTGAAGGTATATTAGATGGCCATTTAATATCAATTTAACTGCAGGACACTGTAGTACAGGCCCCAAACATTAGAAATTCACTGGACAGAAAAGAAAAAGTAATTATGTGGCTGGAGGTATATTAGATGGTCATTGGATATCAATTTGGATATCAAAGTCATTATGTGGCTGGAAGTATATTATACGGTCATGGGATATCAATTTTACTGCAGGCCAGTACAAATAGATGTCAAATACATATGTTTATAAAAGAAAAAAAAAATCTAAATTGAATTAAAAACATGGCTAACGAAAAAAACCCTCTTGAAAAAAACAAAAAACCTAATGATAATAGTTGAAATTCGATAACACGTGGTCGTCACAGGTGTTGAATTATTCCGAGGTCACACACATTAGGTATTCACCGGACAGAAAAGGCCTTTTATGCCGCTATATTTACCTAAGACAGGGACCTTTATATGTTCTGGGTGGTGGCGGATATTTGTCGTCTATCATGAGGAAATTCAATTATTCGTGGTCATCACAGGTGTTGAATTCCTCCGAGATCCATGCCTCATTCATTTTTAGAAATGTGAGGTAGTCCACACTGTCGTGAGCTAGGCGAGTGCGCTTATCAGTCATGATCCCCCTTGCTGCGCTGAACGTCTTTCGGACAGGACACATGACGAGGGGCAAGCCAAGAGTTCCATGGCAAATTGTGCCAGCTCTGGCCACAGGTCAAGCCTGCACACCCAGTAGTCAAGGGGTTCCTCGCTTCTCAGAGAGTCCACATTGGCCATTAACCCAATGTAGTCGGACTCCTGACAGTCTAGGCGTTCCCTGAGGCTGGATCCAGAGGGTGGCTGACGATGGGTTGGCTGCAAGAACGATCTCATATCTGAAGTGACCAACACATCTTCAAAGATCCTCTTCTTGCATGCACTGTAGGATTGGTACTCACAACTGTTTCTCTGTGGGTGGAAATTCCTCTGCCAACGCCCGCAACAGCAGAATGCAGAATCTCTCGCAGCAAGGCCTGGAAATGCTGCATTATGACAGCCCTCTGTGATGCTGGTAATATGTCCGCCATTGTGTCTTTGAACCGGGGGTCTAAGTACGTTGCCACCCAGTATTGGTCCTTTCCCTTTATGCTTTTATAAGGGGGTCCCTCTTCAAACACTTAAGCATGAAGGCCCCCATATGCACATAATTGGAAGTGGTGGAGTGGCCTTGCTCCTGCTCATCGCCCAGGAGAATGTCGTCCTCAGTCTCCTCCCCCCATCCACGGACAACACCAGGGATCCCAGAAAAGTTTAAAGCCTGCTCTTCTTGCTCCTCCTCCTCCACACAGCTCCTCCTCCTCCTCCCCCCAGGTACCATCCTCCTCTGACTCCTATTCAGACTCCTGTTGATTTGTCTCAGATGGAGTAGCCCCCGGGAATTCATTCAGCATTGCAACATCCTCATCTTCATGCTCCTGCTCCTCGATGGCTTGATCAATGACACAACGCAATACACGCTCCAGAAAGAAGGTGTAAGGTATGATGTCACTGATAGCGCTCTGGCTGCGACTGACCAGTTTGGGGATCTCATCAAATGGCCGCAGAAGTCTTCATGTGTCACACATGAGTAGCCACTGGCTCGGTTAAAAGAAACCAAGC